>NC_064645.1:38788305-39093000 GCF_023864345.2 Schistocerca serialis cubense | reverse complement strand
TATATCCTTGCAGCCATTATGACGGCTTTTATAAAAATTCAGAAAGACATTTCTACAGTTTTTTTCCTAATTTAGGCATGAATTAGACCCTTCTCCAGCTGTTTTCTTTTCGCTGACTACTATGTTTCCCCTTATTCCGCCTCAGTCACACAATGCTGGCAATTGCTGTTCAAACACTGTCTCCATGTATGCGTACACTCATCTGGTACGAAACGTTCCCGCGAGGGTGGGGGAGGGGGGTGGGGCTTTACCACTGAGGGCCGAACTGCACAATAACCCTGGGTTCAGTATGGGGTGGCGGTGGGGTGGGTGAACTGCTGTGGCCCGTTGTGAACCACTCAGGGCTACAGCAGGATGAGCCTCTCTGTCATTTCTAGGTCCCCGGTTTAATACACAATACACACACACACACACACACACACACACACACACACACCATTATGCAGGAAATACCTCATCATCAAAATATGTTATTTTGAAAAATGCTACTTTCACACAGAATATAACTGTTAGATATCAAAACTTCATTTCTGTTCAAATATTAAAATAACAGTGTGTAAAACATTTTGAGGCAATGATATTTCATTGAACCTCACGATAAAACACTTTCCATGCTTTCTTGACTGGCTGAAGCTGTTATACCATCACCACATTCAATTATAAACAATCTAGTTTTACTCTTCGTAAAAATTGAGTTTCCGAAAGCCATGAACTTTAAAACTCGATTTTCCAAAGATATATATAAAGTTTTAGATCTGAATCTACTGAATTACAAGTAAAACAATTTCAGCCACTGTTTACATGTATAACATCTTCAGGCACATATTTTTGAAACTTTTACAGACTTTTCAAATCATGTAATGTCTTCCATCATGTATTTAAAGGTTCTCTGCAAGAGACTGAACTGAAATAAGTCAACATCTTTCACCCACATTGCGCTTCTTCTTCATCTGGTTAAACTCTGTAAATGTAGCTTACGGCATTATTTACTGGAGGTGGACACATATATGTTACCAAAGAGTGACCTCTGACCATCATTCACACTGCACTATCTCAAGTTATGAACACAAATTGTAATTTAATTATTAGAGAGCCCTATTTTCTGAATACGACACCATTACTAACAAAATGGCATTATCTTTAGCACACCTCCGCTGTGTGATTTACACAAATTTAAAAACTGCAGCACTGTCAGCATGGATATTTATTTCAAAGTATAATCTAGTATAATCTACAATCTTGAGCTGACATTCAACAACACAAGAAATATGCACATTAATAAATGATATAAACGAATATACAAACAAAGAGTGCTACATTTATTATGTTTCTGAGACACTGCTTACCTGAACACTGGAACAGGAGAACCCTGCCCTTGGCAGAATAAGGCAAAACTTCGGTAAATATTTTGAGTCACAAACGACTCTCTAAGAGTGGGAACTTTAGGTGCAACACTCGCAATGGGCTCTACAAGATACAGTAATGTCTGAGAGACTATTCTCAATCTTACCTGAATATTGGGATGGGGAAAGCCTGAGCCTCACATAGCAGTGCAAATCCTTCCTCAGCTCCCACTTCAAAGGAGTTTGATTTTGAAGTCTTTGGCAAATTCGGTGTAGCCTGTCCCAGTGGTTCTACAGACCATGCCCAATTACTTTAATTGTAAGTAAACTGATCAAGTAAATATTCTTAAAGAAGGGTGCAATATGCAACTATGGAATAAAAATAAAGGAAAACTGATGGATTTCTCACTTACTTCTTACAGACAAGTCATCATCAGAATGAAACTTAATGCTCAAAAATTGGGTGTGGGGAAGAGAAGTAGATGAGTATGCAATTGGAAGACCAATTATGAATAACAACACAAAAACAAGGCCTAACTCAAGTAATTTATTCAGTAATCAATTATTCTTTGCATACTCTTTCCTATGTGTAATTTCATTGCATTTATTAGCTTGTTGATACCCTACCACTCCTCCCCTCACTGCAGTGAAAAATAACTTTGTCAATATTTATTTATTACAAATAGCCTTGAAAAACTTTTATGCAGGAACAAACAACAACAAAAAATTATCAGTGTCTCACATATATGTGTAGAGTTTGCCAATGAGACAAATTAATAAAATATTCTTTGGATACAAGTCCACAGCCTTGCCACAGTGGTAACACTGTGTCCTGCCGGATCAACGAAGTTAAGTGCTGTTGGGCTTGGCTAGCACTCGGATGGGTCACCATCTGAGTCTGCCGAATGCTGTTGGCAAATGTGGTGCACTCAGCCCTCGTGAGGCCAATTGAGGAGCTCTTTGATCGAGAAGTAGTGACATTGGTCACGAAACCCGACAATGTCCAGGAGAGAGGTGTGCTGACCACATGCCCTCTGCATCCACACCTGGTGACACCTAACGGCTGAGGATAATATGGCGGCCAGTCAGTACCTTTGGGCCTTCGAGGCCTGTTTGGATGGTGTTTGTTTGTCTTTGGATACAAGTCACATGTGGATAGTTCGAGGGCATTAAAGTGTTTCATATGGCTGAAATCCAGGGAACATTTTATTACTTAATTACATAGAAACGAAAATTTTTAGCAATTTTTTAAGAGAGGTATACTTCCCCAGAAAATAAAATTGCTGATATGAAGAAAAGTAGATCACTTCTTTAGTCTTCAAGTCATTTTGGCAGGAAATAATAAGAATGAGTGTTGTTAAGGTCATGAAGATGGCCGGCATAGTGCTTAGTCTTCTATGTGGAACAACTTATCCCCTCACTCCTCCTATTACTCTGTTACTTTATAAGCTAAGCAATTCAGCACCATCGTACAACGTTTTTATTTTCATAAAAATAACTTTTGAGCTATATGTATTTGTATATAACTAAAAATGTACCTTTAAAGGCTCTATCCACAGCATACTCTAGTTCAAAGGTGAAAACTAAATGTGGCTATTTAATGAAAGACTTCCATATTATTATTATTATTATTATTATGCAGTGCAATGTTTCTCTGTAATGAAAATTAATAATCACCTGAATATGGGTGGTGGGTATCCCTGTGCTTCACAAAAAAATACAAAAGTTTGTTCCACAACTACTTTAAAGGATTCTGATGTTCTTGAGCCAGCTGTCTTAGGTGGAGATCCACCAGATGGTTCTGGGAAATTCAGATTTCTTATGTTAATAATAAGGAAAGACTCTGAAAAGCACACTTAGGGTTCTTTAGTAAACTTCAGTGTAATAAAAGGAAATAGGCACAAAAGAGAATCAATTATATTACCTGTATTCAACTATAGTAATAAATTCCAGCCACACAATATTTTGAAGTACAAGTAAGTGCAGTGTGAGAAATCTGTTCACCTGGACCATGAAAATAGGTACTTGCAATATGTGATAGGAGTACTTTAAAATGCAGTAAGATTTTAAGGTATTCCTGTGTCTGTAAAGGTACATACCTCTGACATCCTCACTGAACAATTATCGTAGTAACTGTTTCGAAACACGTGTCAATACAATTCCCATTGTACCACTTATTAGGGCTTCTTCCCAATCCATTCATATACACAGTTCTGTAAGGATGCTTAAACACTTCCATGAGTGCTGTAATTACTCTAATCTTGTCTTCATGGTCCCTACACAGCTTGTGGGAGCATGTGAAAGATGTAGGGACATGGTAGGGGTGCTTGGTGTAGTCAGGAGGTTTAAGGGGAAGAGTTGAGGGGGCACAAGAGGAGCGGAAAGTGAGAGAAGTAGAGGAGGGAAATACAAAACAAAGGGGACACACTAGTGTGTAAATTCGTGGCACAGAAAGTTGTGTCGTGCTGGAATGGGAGCATTGAAGAGGATATGTGTGTGAAGAACAGGGACTGGCAAAAGCTGAAGCCCTGTGGGTTACAGAAAGATAGCATCTACTGCAAAGAGAGTTCCCACCTGTGCAATTCAGAAGAGCTGGAGTTGATAGGAAGGATCTAGATGGCACAGGCTGTCATTGAGGTAAAGCATGTTGCGTTGGGTTTGATGTTCAGCAACTGTGTGTTCCAGCTGTCTCTTTCCCACAGTTTGTTGGAGGTCATTCACGCAGAAAGATAGCTTGTTCATTGTCATGCCCACATAGAATGCAGCACAGTGGTTGCAGGTCAGCTTGTAGATCACATGACTGCATTCACAGATACCCCTGACTTTGAAAGGATAGGTTACACTTGTGAACGGACTGGAGTAGGTGAAGTTGGGAAGATGTATGGACCAGTTCTTGCACCTAGGTCTACTACAGGGATATGAGCCATGAGGCAAGGGGTTGGGAGCAGGAGTTGAGCAGGGATGGAGAAGGATATCAAGAAGCTTTGGTGGCAGCAGAATACCAATGTGGGAGGCATGCTAACAGCAGTGAGTATGATATTCCTTATTTCAGGTGTATCAAGAGGAACTCAAAACCTTGGAGGAGGATGTGATTCAGTTTGCCCAGTCCTGCATGGTATTGAGTCATGAGGGGAGTACTCCTTTGTGGTTGGACAGTGGAAATGTGTTAGGTGGTAGGTGACTGGAGAGATAAGGCAGGGGAGATCTGTTTCTGTACAAGGTTGGTAGGGTAATTTCAGGCTGCGAAAGCCCCATTGAGAACCTTGGTATATTACACAAGGGACTGCTCGTCATGACAGATGTGACAGCCACACATGGATAGGCTGTATGGAAAGGCCTTTTGGCATGGAATGGGTGGCAGTTGTTGAAGTGGTGTTATTGCTGGGTTTGTTGGGTTGAGGACCAGGTGAAGCAAATTGGATAGAAGGTGTTGAGGTTCCGGAGGAATGTGGATACAGAATTCTGTGTGGTTATGAAGGATTCCTCTAGATGGCCCATGAATCAATTGGCACAGTTTGGTGCCATTCAGGGGCCCATTGTTGTACCATGGATTTGTTTGTAGGTTACGCCTTCAAAGATGAAGTAGTTGTGGGTGAGGATATAGTTAGTCATGGTGACTAGGAAGTAGGTTGTAAGTTTGGAATCAATTGGGCAATGGGGAAGTTCAGTAGTGATAATGCCATGGGCCTTAGGGATGTTAGTGTGGAGGGAGATGGCATAAATAGTGATGAACAGGGTGCCCATGAGGTAAAAGAACAAGAACCATGCAGAGTCAGTGGAGGAAATGGTTGGTGTCTTTGTTATAGGAGGTTAGGTTATGGGTAATACACTGAAGGTGTTGATCCACAAGAGTAAAGATTCTCTATGGGACCATTGTAACTGGCCACGATGTGGTGTGCTGCATGGTTGGGTTTATGCATTTTAGGAAGCATATAGAAGATGGATGATTGACTGATCTGGCCTTGTAACAATAACCAAAACGGCCTTGCTGTGCTGGTACCGCGAACGGCTGAAAGCAAGGGGAAACTACAGCCGTAATTTTTCCCGAGGGCATGCAGCTTTACTGTATGATTACATGATGATGGCGTCCTCTTGGGTAAAATATTCCGGAGGTAAAATAGTCCCCCATTCGGATCTCCGGGCGGGGACTACGCAAGAGGATGTCGTTATCAGGAGAAAGAAAACTGGCGTTCTACGGATCGGAGCGTGGAATGTCAGATCCCTTAATCAGGCAGGTAGGTTAGAAAATTTAAAAAGGGAAATGGATAGGTTGAAGTTGGATATAGTGGGAATTAGTGAAGTTCGGTGGCAGGAGGAACAAGACTTCTGGTCAGGTGACTACAGGGTTATAAACACAAAATCAAATAGGGGTAATGCAGGAGTAGGTTTAATAATGAATAGGAAAATAGGAATGCGGGTAAGCTACTACAAACAGCATAGTGAACGCATTATTGTGGCCAAGATAGATACGAAGCCCACACCTACTACAGTAGTACAAGTTTATATGCCGACTAGCTCTGCAGATGACGAAGAAATTGAAGAAATGTATGATGAAATAAAAGAAATTATTCAGATTGTGAAGGGAGACGAAAATTTAATAGTCATGGGTGACTGGAATTCGAGTGTAGGAAAAGGGAGAGAAGGAAACATAGTAGGTGAATATGGATTGGGGGACAGAAATGAAAGAGGAAGCCGCCTGGTCGAATTTTGCACAGAGCACAACATAATCATAACTAACACTTGGTTTAAGAATCATGAAAGAAGGTTGTATACATGGAAGAACCCTGGAGATACTAAAAGGTATCAGATAGATTATATAATGGTAAGACAGAGATTTAGGAACCAGGTTTTAAATTGTAAGACATTTCCAGGGGCAGATGTGGACTCTGACCACAATCTATTGGTTATGACCTGTAGATTAAAACTGGAGAAACTGCAAAAAGGTGGGAATTTAAGGAGATGGGACCTGGATAAACTAAAAGAACCAGAGGTTGTACAGAGATTCAGGGAGAGCATAAGGGAGCAATTGACAGGAATGGGGGAAATAAATACAGTAGAAGAAGAATGGGTAGCTTTGAGGGATGAAGTAGTGAAGGCAGCAGAGGATCAAGTAGGTAAAAAGACGAGGGCTAGTAGAAATCCTTGGGTAACAGAAGAAATATTGATTTCAATTGATGAAAGGAGAAAATATAAAAATGCAGTAAGTGAAACAGGCAAAAGGGAATACAAACGTCTCAAAAATGAGATCGACAGGAAGTGCAAAATGGCTAAGCAGGGATGGCTAGAGGACAAATGCAAGGATGTAGAGGCCTATCTCACTAGGGGTAAGATAGATACCGCCTACAGGAAAATTAAAGAGACCTTTGGAGATAAGAGAACGACTTGTATGAATATCAAGAGCTCAGATGGAAACCCAGTTCTAAGCAAAGAAGGGAAAGCAGAAAGGTGGAAGGAGTATATAGAGGGTCTATACAAGGGTGATGTACTTGAGGACAATATTATGGAAATGGAAGAGGATGTAGATGAAGATGAAATGGGAGATATGATACTGCGTGAAGAGTTTGACAGAGCACTGAAAGACCTGAGTCGAAACAAGGCCGCCGGAGTAGACAATATTCCATTGGAACTACTGACGGCCGTGGGAGAGCCAGTCCTGACAAAACTCTACCATCTGGTGAGCAAGATGTATGAAACAGGCGAAATACCCTCAGACTTCAAGAAGAATATAATAATTCCAATCCCAAAGAAAGCAGGTGTTGACAGATGTGAAAATTACCGAACTATCAGCTTAATAAGTCACAGCTGCAAAATACTAACACGAATTCTTTACAGACGAATGGAAAAAATAGTAGAAGCCAACCTCGGGGAAGATCAGTTTGGATTCCGTAGAAACACTGGAACACGTGAGGCAATACTGACCTTACGACTTATCTTAGAAGAAAGATTAAGGAAAGGCAAACCCACATTTCTAGCATTTGTAGACTTAGAGAAAGCTTTTGACAATGTTGACTGGAATACTCTCTTTCAAATTCTAAAGGTGGCAGGGGTAAAATACAGGGAGCGAAAGGCTATTTACAATTTGTACAGAAACCAGATGGCAGTTATAAGAGTCGAGGGACTTGAAAGGGAAGCAGTGGTTGGGAAGGGAGTAAGACAGGGTTGTAGCCTCTCCCCGATGTTGTTCAATCTGTATATTGAGCAAGCAGTAAAGGAAACAAAAGAAAAATTCGGAGTAGGTATTAAAATTCATGGAGAAGAAATAAAAACTTTGAGGTTCGCCGATGACATTGTAATTCTGTCAGAGACAGCAGAGGACTTGGAAGAGCAGTTGAATGGAATGGACAGTGTCTTGAAAGGAGGATATAAGATGAACATCAACAAAAGCAAAACAAGGATAATGGAATGTAGTCTAATTAAGTCGGGTGATGCTGAGGGAATTAGATTAGGAAATGAGGCACTTAAAGTAGTAAAGGAGTTTTGCTATTTGGGGAGCAAAATAACTGATGATGGTCGAAGTAGAGAGGATATAAAATGTAGGCTGGCAATGGCAAGGAAAGCGTTTCTGAAGAAGAGAAATTTGTTAACATCCAGTATTGATTTAAGTGTCAGGAAGTCATTTCTGAAAGTATTCGTATGGAGTGTAGCCATGTATGGAAGTGAAACATGGACGGTAAATAGTTTGGACAAGAAGAGAATAGAAGCTTTCGAAATGTGGTGCTACAGAAGAATGCTGAAGATTAGATGGGTAGATCACATAACTAATGAGGAAGTATCGAATAGGATTGGGGAGAAGAGAAGTTTGTGGCACAACTTGACCAGAAGAAGGGATCGGTTGGTAGGACATGTTCTGAGGCATCAAGGGATCACCAATTTAGTATTGGAGGGCAGCGTGGAGGGTAAAAATCGTAGAGGGAGACCAAGAGATGAATACACTAAGCAGATTCAGAAGGATGTAGGTTGCAGTAGGTACTGGGAGATGAAAAAGCTTGCACAGGATAGAGTGGCATGGAGAGCTGCATCAAACCAGTCTCAGGACTGAAGACCACAACAACAACAACATATTCATGATCTCAACTGGTAGTGTGGACACACTATCTACATTCCTCCAGAACCTCAACATCATCTCCCCCATTCATGTCATCTGGTCTTCCTCAACCCAACAAGCCACCTCTCTCAACATTGACCTCCATGTCGAAAATGGCTAGATCAGTACCTCTGCCCACATTAAGCCTACCAACCACAAGCAATACCTCCACTTCGACACCTATCATCCATTCCATACCAAGAAGTCCCTTCCATACTGCCTAGCCACTGGTGGCTGTCACATTGGGAGTGACAAACAGTTCCTCTCCAAGATACCTCGTTTCTCCAGCCACATACGACCCCACGCAGTCCTACCATTTGACCACAGGAGAGCACTCCCCTTTTGACTGACTAACCCCCAAGACTGGAGCAACTGAGTTACATTCCAGGGTTTTGATTACCTCTCATCAAGCCTTTAAATGATGAATATCCCACCTACTATCGTTCCCACCCTCCCAGAGTGGTATTCCACTGCCCACTGAACCTACACAATATCTTTGCCCGTCCCTACTCCAACGCTGCTCCCAACCCCTTTCCTCATGGATCACATTCCTGTAATAGACCTAGATGAAATACCTGTCCCGTACATCCTTCCACCACTGCATAATACTCCACTACTCCATTCCGGTCACAAGAATCACCTAGCCCATCAAATGCAGGGCTACCTGTGAAACCAGACATGTGATATATACAAGCTAAGCTGCAACCACTGTGCTGCGTTCTATGTGGGCATGAATGGTCACTGACAGACTGTGACCAAGAGACAACTGGACCATGCTGTTGCTGAACATGCTGCACAATACAATTTCACTGCAACGACTGCTTCATAGCCTGTGCCATCTGGGTCCTTCGGACCAACACAAGCTTTTCTAAATTGTGCAGGTAGGAACTCTCCTTTAAATATGTTCTACATTCCCATAATCTGCCTCACCCCTGGCCAAAACCTTTGCAAGTCCCTGTCCTTCACCCACCTATCCCTTCTCCTTCTCCCAATCCAGCACAACAGAGTCTTCTATTCTACATGCACACTCATTAGTCAGTGTCTTTCTCCCTCCTCTGCTTCTCCCCTTTTCCTCTACTTCGCCTCCCCTCTCCACTGCTAACTTCGTGACTGCACCTGGCAACTGTACCGCATCCACACCATGTCCCTGCATGCTCCCACAAGCAGCCCTACACCCTCCTCCACCCCTACCCTGCTATCCCACCGTATCCTCACCCTAGCCTCCTCCTTATGCCCACCAGCCAGACTGAGTCTCCCACGACAGGCAGTTGCTCACAGTCTGGCCTCAGTGGCAGATACAGTAGCCAAGTGTATGTGAGTTGTGTTTGCATAAATGTGAGCATGTTTTCTACATTAGGAAGAGGTCTTTTGGCCGAAAGCTCGCTCGTATAGCAAGTTTTTGGTTGCGCCCATCTGTGACTCAAGATATGGTAAGTAACAATCTATCCTTTTCATTATACTGTCTTTATTGCATATCTACAATATAAATTACTTGGGATAAATAACATACCAGTAAACCGCCTCCACAAATTCTGTGAAGAATTGAACTCTCATATGTAAACCAGTTTCAAACATCCGATTACGTATGAGTTAATATATTTGACATTGTGCATTTAAGTGAGAAAAAGTTTGGAAAAGTTTTAAAATTGTGTTTAAAGCTTGTTGAAAGTCACGAACTGTTCATATTATCAAATATTGCATGAGTATACTCTAGTTAATTTTCACTCATTTTAAGAAAAAACTAGTTTCTCACGCATTTCAATGTTAATGATATACTTCCTGAAGAATGTGTTGTACAGTGATATAATTTTGCAGGTATATTCATTGGTACACGTGAATATTGGCTGCCAAATGTGTCGCAAAGTACAGATATAATAAATTAAAACAACATGTCTGAATTGAAATTTGACTGCATGAACAATGAAAATGTACAAGGTGTACAACTTTGCTTCTGCCGTTTTTTCCCCAACATTTGAGGCTTTAATGAAACAAATTGGTTACACATTTATCATCCAAAGTATTTTCCATTGCTGGCCACTACTTTCTCCCATCTTTCGAGCAGTGTACGAATCCCGTGTCAAAAAAATTATTCATCTTTTGAAGCGATCCACGAATCGATCCAATTTGTGACTTCTTCATGAGATCAGAAGTACTGGTCAGCCAGGCCGTGCGTCATTGATCTAAATAGGTAGTCAGAGGGAGCAATGTCTGGAGAATACAGAGGGTGGGGTACGACTTCCCATTTTAACATTTCCAAGTACGTTTTGACCTCTTCTGCAACGTGGGGTTGAGCACTGTCGCACTGCAAAATCACTTTATCGTGCCTCTCACTGTATTGCAGACGTTTGTCTTTTAATGCTCTGCTCAAGCACATTAATTCCATACGATAACAAGCACCTGAGATTGTTTCACTTCATTTTAACACCTCATAGTACATGACGCCGAGCTGGTCCCACCAAATACAGAGCAAGAGCTTGGAGCTGTGAATATTCGGATTGGCCATTGACATGGAAGCATGGCCAGGATATCTCCATGACTTTTTGCATTTAAGGTTATTGTAATGAACCCATTTTTCGTCCCTTCCATTTTAGCTTCTGAAGCAATTGTTCACAAACACACAAACGCCGCTCAACATCTCTTGGTTTGAGCTCTCATGGAACCCAAGTTCCTTCTTTCTGAATCAGGCCCATAGCCTAGGGATGTTTTGAAATGGCTTGCTGTGTCACTCCCACAATTCATGCCAATTCTTCTTGAGTTTGTCACAAGTCTTCACTCAGTAATGTCTCCAATTCTGCATCTTCAAAAACATTCTCTTTTCAACCACTAAGCCGGTCTACAACGTTAAAATCACCATTTTTGAAGCGTTGAAACCACTCATGACACATTCTTTCACTAATAGCGTCCTTACCATATGTACTTGAGCATTCCACGAGACTCAGCCGTTGTTTTCTTCATATTGAAACAAAACAGTAACACCTCCCACAAATGATGAGAATTAGTCTCGTAAACTGACATTTTCAATCAAGAACAACTTTATGATGCAGACATAAATCGACTAATATCTGAATGAGGTTAGGTTGACCAAGGTCCAAGCTAACTGCCTGATGTCTGCGATCTGTTTCTTTTGACCGCTACTTACCATTGCCGCCACCTATCGGCAAACGGCAGAAGCAAAGTTGTACACCATTTAGGAACTGATAAACCTTCTCCTATAAACTGGGTAATTTGTGCATCATGAGCTATGCTGCCTAAGGACATATACAGTTTCTGACTATAAAACCCATGTTAAATTTTTAGCATAAGATTATACCTCTTAGTGGGTGAATTATGACAGAATTTTTTTTAATGTGATAAATAATTAATGAAATATTGAAAATCAAAAAATTGTTGCCCCTGAAAGCCATTAGATAGCAACCTGCAACTGGAATTGGGTTACCTTGCTCCGTGTTAGCCATTTAGTAATATATAAACGGAAATTATAAACAGCTAATACCAGGAGTCTAATAGTACTCCTAGCCTATTGTGTACAGGTATAAAAACAAGAAAAACTTTCCTACAACACAGAAATTGCTCAGTGTGGCTCATGAAAAGTCATTTTTCATTCAACCTTTTTTTGGGAGGGGGGGGGGGGGGGGAGAGAACACATACACAAATATATTTTAATTCAAAAATTTATTGGTTTATTGATGAAAACATATTAAATATCACTGGATTTGTTTGCACAGGTTTCTCACCTGAAGAGTGGAGCAGGGAAAGCCTGGCCTTCACACAGCAAACTGTATGTTTTCCCTGCCTTTACTTCAAATGAGTCCGACTTTGCTGATTTGGGAAATTTTGGAGAAACTCTTCCCACAGGTTCTAGTAATTACAATAACCAGTTAGGAAAGAACACATTTTAAATTATGTGGGATTATAAGAACTGGTATCCAAGTTTCAGTTACAAAAACTATCTGAAAGTTATTTTATTAATATAAGTGATCATCATATCTAGAACATGTAAGAATAAAGAATAACAATATTCACTAAACAAATCACTAAAGTCTTCAGTCAGATTCTACTTGAAAAATCTGAATTCTTTCAATAAGAAAGCCTCCAACAAACTGAGAACCAAATTCAAGTAGCCTAAAATTATAATTAGTGATTTGAATATAAAGTCAGAGCTACTCATCAATTAAAAAAAGGTGCTGAACCACAGATCAGCACATAGAAATGGCAAAAAAGTGTTACTGGCTTTCAAACAAAGTCCTTCACAAATAAACAAAACACCTAAGCTGCACAAAAAGCTGCAGTTGTTTCCAATTGCTGCAGCCTGACTGAGTGAGTAATTTTGAGGGGTACATTATGATGAAAGCGAAGGTGTGGTAAGAGTATAAACAAGATGGAAGGGGGTTAGGAAGGATTCTGACACTGTAGGACTTATAGTTGTGTGCTGGAAGTATGAGAAAAGGACACACACACACACACACACACACACACACACACACACACACACACGCGCGCGCGCGCGCGCACACACACACACACACACACACACACACACACACACACACACACACACACACACTTCTCATACATCTGATGACCAGCCACAAAGCAGCACCCCCTCCGTCAACCAATACCACCAAGATTAGAACAATTAAAGCATATTATTAGCTGTGGTTTTGACTACCTGTTTTATGACTTTGAAATGTGGAATATGTTCTCTACCATCTTTCACATTCCTCCTAAAGATATTTATGGTGTAGTAAATTTATTGCTTAGAACACATTAGCAATGTTTTGAGAATGTTTAGAACATGTAACACAGTCAACTAGACTTGAACAAATTACATACATGATATCATTTTCAATGGGTAGTACCACACATGGAAACATCACAAATCTAGAGAATTATGTACTAAGAAGAAATAGGCAGAAATAAAACATAACTTGCAGAAATACTAAGTTTTACATGAGGATATCCTGCATTATCAAAATGTCTCCAGCCACTGCTGTTTATTATTTCATCTATGCCCATCACTTTCTGGAATACAATTTCATTTTCAAAGACTGTGTGCTTTTTAATTGACATCTACTATCAAATACAATGAGACAGCAGCTAATATGAGAATAATTTCACAGATGAAAGAAACACACAAATTGTAAACATAATATAAATTTACAATTTTTACATTCAGTTTAATCCGTGACATCACCCTAACAAAATTAAAGCAACTCTCTCTCTCTCTCTCTCTCTCTCTCTCTCTCTCTCTGTGTGTGTGTATTTTAATTATTGGTAGAAACCTGAAGTAAATGGAAGGTGTAGGGGAAGGGATGGCTGTACTCCTTGAGTAGTGACTTAATAAATGGGACAACATAAGTAATGTACTGAGACCACAACAGATGTTCTGGAGGGCTCTTACATAGTCCACAAATCTGCCACACCATCAGATCTTTTTTTAACTCTGCCTCTTCATGCCCTCCCCATCAGTGAGGCCATATTTGAAACCAGCTACATCACACACAAATTATGCTACAAAAACTGCACAAAATTCTATGAGTAAACTTTCCACTCTGATGACATGCTGTGACAAATCCGTGGGCAAGAACCAACAATGGACCATCATGTCAGGTAACATAGTAGGATAGACATCGTTGTCTGCTTCACAGTCCGCAAAATCCTCCACCCCCCACCCCCCCCTCCTTCCAAACCTCCAAGTTTGTAGAATTCTACAGGTAGAGATCTTCATTAAAATTATATTTCAACCTCAACTCATCCCCCCAGTCCTCCACCCCATGGTTCTATCTCTTATAGTCCTGCTCTCCAACAACTGCCTTCCCCCCTCCCCCATGCCATCCACCGTCACCTCTACTTTCACACATCCCACAAGTTAACTGTCACAGCAGCCTTATTTTGTACTCCACCTACTCAAACTCATTTAGTCTTTCTTTTGCCTGTTTCTTTCACCTACTTTTGATCCTTCATCTTCCCCCAATATTCCTTTACATCCTGTTACATCCTCTGTCTAACAAGTATTCCATTTTTTCAGCATCCACCCTAGCCACTAGAGCTGCAGTTTGAAAAACAACAGTGGCAGTATATGCATGTTTGACAGCTCTGGTGAAGGACTTTCCCCAAAGTTAAGCAATTTTTCATTCTTTCAATGTAAAGGCTTGCTGCTTATTGCTGCTTCTGTATGGCGAGGTATAATCTATTCTCTCAAACATTTTATTTCTGTCCTGAACATTGAAATATAGCTTGTGAGTCTGATACATAAAGCACAGAAACTGTACTTAGCTTAAATAAGATGGTGTCAACAGATTCAATCTTCATATGAACATGGTAGATATTAAGAGAACCGATCATGGAATTGAAAAGCAGCTACAATCACTTAGTAGTGGAAAGGCTTCAGGACCACATGAGATACCTATAAGATTCTATAAAGATTATTTGAAAGAACTTGCTCCCCTTCTAGCAGTAATTTATCGTAGAGTGCTTGGGCAATGAAAGGTACCTAACGACTGGAAAAAAGAGCATGCCATTCCCATTTTTAAGGCCGTAAGACAGATCCACACAATTATAGACCTATATCATTGACATCAATCTGTTGTAGAATTATGGAACATGTTATATATTCAAGAATTATGACGTTTTTGGAAAAGGAACATCTCTTCTATAAAAATAAACATGGATTCTGCAAACAGAGATCCGGCGAAACTCAGCTCGCTCTGTTCCCCCATGAGATCCACAGTGTAGTGGACAATAGCATTCAGGTTGACGCCGTGTTCCTCGATTTCAGTAGGGCATTTGACACCGTCCCGCACTGCCGTTTCATGAAAAAAATATGATCTTACGGAGTATCGGAGCAGACCTGAGATTGGATTGAAGACTTCCTTGCAGATAGGACTCAACACGTCGTTCTTAACAGAACTAAATCGACAGATGTAAAGGTAATATCCGGAGTTCCACAGGGAACTGTGATAGAATCGCTGCTGTTTACAATACATATAAATGATCTAGTAGAAAGCATAGGACGATCTTTAAGGCTATTCACAGATGATGCAGTTGTCTTAACCCAAGTAGTAACGACAGAAGACAGTAAGAATTTGCAGAATGACCTGGAGAGAATTGATGAATGGTGCAGACTCTGGAAGTTGACCCTGAACTAAAATAAATGTAACATATTGCATATACATAGGAAAAGAAATCCACCACTGTACAGCTACACTACTGATGACAAACAGCTGGCGACAGGGACTGCCATAAAATATCTAGGCGTAACTATCCAGAGTGACCTTAAGTGGAATGACCATATAAAAAAAAGATAGTGGGAAAAGCAGACACCAGACTCAAATTCATTGGAAGAATCTTAAGGAAATGTAACTCAACCGTGAAAGAATTGGCTTATAAGGTGCTTGTCCGCCCAATTCTTGAGTACTGTTCATCTATCAGGTAGGACTGATAGAGGAGATAGAGAAGGTTCAACGAAGAGCGGCGTGTTTTGTCACTGGATCATTTAGCTGGCGAGAGAGCGTTACGGGGATGCTAAACAAACTCCACTGGCAGACATTACAAGAGAGGCATTGTGCATCACGGAGAGATTTACTATTGAAATTTCGGGATAACATTTTTCAGGAGGAGTCGGACAACATATTACTTCCCCCCACATACAGTTCCCGTTTTGACCACAAGGAGAAAATTCAAGAAATTAGAGCCAATACAGAGGCCTACCGACAATCATTCTTCGCACACACTATTCCCAAGTGGAACAGGGTTTGCATGGGGACATAGAATAAATAATAAACATTTACATCGTTGTTCTCCACTGTCACAAGTTTCTGAACCATAAAATCTACCGTATGGACTACATGTATGATTAAACTGAGTCACTGAACAGTTCAATTATGCCCACAAAGCAGTACTGGTAACATTATGAGAGAGTCCAGTACGAAAGGAACTGTCAGAATTACTACTTTTGCAAGTGTCTCCAATATTAGGCAAGTAATTAAAATGAAACAAACTTAAAAGATGAGTTATTTCAAGCTTTCTTGATGAAACTAATGATTTTGAAGCTTCTGGGTTTGAAGCCAAATTAATGTTGATATTTTCCTTTCATGATATTTTGACAATTTTCGTTGTTTCCTTTGGCAAATGTCATGGGCAGATTTCATTTCTCACTATCGCTACAAGAAATTAAATCTGCACCAATACCTAGAAATGACAACTAGGAAATATGTTGAAATGTCGTGGAAGGAAAATGACAATATTAACTCAGTCAAAAACTCAGAAACTTGGAAATAAAAAAAAAAGAATAAATATACTCATAAAATTGTATCAGATGACATATGAGTAAATTCTGGCAAAAATACCAATTTTTGAAGCCAGGGGGTTGCTTCATCAGCCGAAGAGTGACATGATTGGAGGAAAAAAAGAACTACTAAAGAATTGGGCAGTAAAGTCACTTAGAATCTATGGTGAATGAAAATGCAACAGAACAATATCAGAGGGAAACCAACAAACCATGTGCATTGACAAAAATAAATATTTTTCTCTCTTCATGTAGCTGTAGATTCATTTTGATATTGTTTAATTAAAAAAGCCGAATGTGATGTGTAGTATAGGGCACAATTTACACAGTGGTGTCACAGTTGATCCTAGATAACTTCATGAAATACTAAGGAAATTCAAAAATAAAATCTAAGAAATTATTTTGTAGCACATGTTGGGTGTAGCTTTAAAGTTAATGCAAACAGCCGTCCTATGATGATATCAAAATAAGAAAATATTCTGAATACACATTAACAGAAAATAGTTCTTCAGGCTTTCACACCATCAGAAAATTTTTTTGTCTAACAAGAATGTAAAAGAAGCAACAGATACACAAAAGGGAAGAACTGTTTTTTTTTGTGTCTAAACATACAAGAGGATTCACGTGAGACTGGAAGACATTAAAGTACACAAAAAATGTTAGCACTAACTGTCCAGAGCCTCGGCAAACCACCAATCCTGTTGTGATAAAATTCACAATGATTATTGTCTACTGCAATCAGCAAGTAAGTATTCAAACACTATGATTACTTATTTTGCTTGGTTTCACAACAGAGGGTGCAAAGTTTCTAATGACTGCCACATTCAGGTGTGATGAGCAAAATGTTTTCCAGGGTGCTAGACTTGCACCAATATCTCCACACCATCTCCATATCATTAATATAGTTTAGTGGTTTGGAATGTGGAAAAGACATTAATGAACCAGATTTACATCTGATGTGACACAACAGTTCCAACCTTTGCCACAAAACTGCAGTTCCACTAAAGATAAATAATAGCTAGCCTATGACTCTTTGCAATTTTAGCAAAATTAAGAACATAATGTTCCAAAGGCAATCTTGACAATTATAAAGAGCTCAATGTTATTAAAGACAAAAAGTGTACTACAGATACCCTTAGTCTGTTGACAGAATCTGAATTATAATTCCCATTCACTGCAAGGTAATTAATATTCTTGAATCTTTCCTCAAATTCATGTTGCCATAAACAGAAACAAGTACAGTTACAAACATATCTACATCTACATATAAGCTTTGCAAACCCCTGTAAAAAGTGCATGGTAGAGGGTACTTACCATTGTACCAGTTATTAGGTTTTCTTTCCTTTCCATTCACATACAGAGTGTGGAAAGGATGGATGCTTAAACATATCTGCTTGCACTGTAATTGGCCTAATCTTTTCTTTGCAATCCCTATGGGAATAATTTACAAGGGGTTCTAATATAGTCCTAGATTCATTGCTTATAGTTGGTTCTTGAAACTTGCTAAGTAGGATTTCAGGGACAATTTGTGCCTATATTCAAGAGTTTACCATTTTAGTTCTTTCAGCATCTACCAGGGGGCAAAAAAACTTTCAAACATTTGTGCTGCTCTTCTTCAAGCATGCTCCACTATCCCATGTTACTTCTATTTGGTACACGTCCCACACTTGATGCATATTCTCAGATGGGTTGCACGAGCATTTTGTACGCCTTTTTTATGCAGATTGCATTTCCCTACTATTCTACCAGTGAACTGAAGTCTGTCACCTTCTTAGCCCATGACTGAGCCTATGTGATCATTCTATTTCCTATCACTACAAATTGCTACACCCACATAATTGTATGAGTTGACTGATTCCAATTGGGACTCATCAATATTATAGTCATAGTACACTTTTTTGTGTGTATATGAAGTGCACAATTTTATATTTCTCAATGTCTGAAACAAGTTGCCAATCTTTGTACCCCTATGAAATCTTATCAATATTTGGGTAAATATTTGCGCAGCTCTTTTCAAACAATGAAGCATTATAGATAATCACATCATTTGCAGGAAGTCTGAAGTCACTATTAATATTGCAAGATCATTAATATAAAACATTAAAGGTAAGGATCCCAAGACATTTCGCTGGGATACAGCTAAAATTATTTATACATTTGTTGATGACTCCCCATTCACAATAGCATGCTGCATCCTCCCTACCAAGAAATCCTCAATCCAGTCACATATTTTATTTGATACCCCAACAAAACTGTGCTTTTATTAATATCTCTTGGTGTGATACCAATTTTCCATGAGAATATTGCCACAGAAAACTGCAATACCATTCAAAAGCATCTCAGAGTTTATTGACACCATTACCCACCACACTGCCACATTTTCACTATGTTACATTCATCACTTGGTTAACTCTTTTACATTAATCGACACATACAACTAGCTCTTCTAATTGATGGCAGCAAAAAATATGTTCCTGAAAATACTGTGTGATCACTAAGTCAGTAATCATGCTAGCCCAGTGCACACACAGGGGTTGTAGACTGCTTCATTGGTAATCTTCTTGCATTTGTATCAATATAACATTCATCAGTTTTAACATACACTAACAAAAAACAATCCACACAAATTTTGGTATATCTATTGTGAAGGTTCTTCTTTTCCTTTATTCATGCAAACTATGGATGAAGGGCGACAGGCAAATTCCATGTTTCTAGATTTCCAGAAAGTGTTTGACACAGTGCCCCAATGCAGGCTGTTAAAGAAGGTATGAGCATATGGAATAGGTTCATAGACATGTGAATGCCTCAAAGACTTCTTAAGTTATAAAACCCAGTATGTTGTGCTCGATGGAGAGTGTTCATGAGAGACAAGGGTATCACCAGGAGTGTCCCAGGGAAATGTGATACGACTCCTATTAGTCTCTATATACATAAAATTTTTGGTGCACAAGGGGGGCAGGAATCTGCAGTTGTTTGGTGATGATGCTGTAATGTATGGTAAGGTGTCAAAACTGAGTGACCGTACGAGGATACAAGGTGAACTTAGACAAAATTTCTAGTTGGTGTGACGAATGGAAGCTAGCTCTAAATGTAGGAAAATGTAAGTTAATGTGCATGAGTAGGAAAAACAAACCCATAATGTTGAGCTATGGCATTAGTAGTGTCCTGCTTCACACAACGATGTCTTTTGAATATCTGGACATAATGTTACACAGATGTATGAAATTGAATGGGCATGTGAGGATTGTGGTAGGGAAGCTGAATGGTTGACTTCAATTAACTGGGAGAATTCTAGGGAAGTATGGTTCATCTGTAAAGGAGACTGCATATAGGACACTGGTGCAACCTATCCTTGAATACTGCTCCAGTGTTTGGGATGTGTACCATGTCAAATTCAAGGAAGACATCAAAGCAATTCAGAGGCGGGCTGCTATATTTGTTATGGGTAGGTTCAAAAAACATGCAAGGGTTATGGAGATGCTTTTGAAAATCTAATGGGAATCCTTGGAGGGAAGACAACATTCTTTTTGAGGAACACTATCGAGAAAATTTAGAGAACTGCTGACTGCTGAATAATTCTATTACCTCCAAAATACACTGTATGTAAGAACCACCAAGTTTAGATGCGAGAAATTAGAGTCATTAAGGAGGTATATAGACAGTAATTTTTCCCTCACTTTATCTGCGAGTGGAAAAGGAACACACACACACACACACACACACACACACACACACACACAAGGAAAGGAAGTGACTGTTAGCGGTAAGGTGTACCCTCCGCCGCACTCCATGTGATGGACAGCGGAGTATATATGGATATGTACTTGCAGATTATTATTATTATTATTATTATTATTATTATTATTTAGGCACAAGGGACATGCTTGACAGCAAGATGTATCTACTCTCAGTACCATTTTAACTTTCGTATTTTATGTTGCCAGATCAAGACATTAAAAAAACAGTTTTATAAATCTTGGTAAAGGAAGCTGCAGCATTGTCGCTGACAGTGTCAGAAGATTTTTCTCACTAAGAACAAGCATAGTCTCAGAACAATATTCTAAACCTGAAGTATTTCTGATATTTGGCATCTATTACAATATATGAAAACCTACTTCATTTAGTTAAAAAACACTGAATAAATGCCATTTTCTGTCCAAGTGATTCAAATTTACTATACAAGTTTGCTTTTTTTTTTTTTTTTTTTTTTTTTTCATCTCTATAAAAGAATCTGCATGTTCTTCAATGTCGAGGCTGATTGAAATACGAGTATATACCCTTACCTGAAGTTAGGCATGGGGTTGCCTTGTGCTTGGCATAGCAGTGCATAACCTTCACCAACATGCCTCACAAAGGAATTAATTTTGTCATCTGAAGCAAATTTTGGGGCTTTTACTCCAACAGGTTCTACAAAAGATGACAATTCATAACAAGACTGCAGTTATCTTCCGTATTGGAACAGAGCAAGTACGCAACATTAAAACTCCTTACCTAAATGCTGGAACTGGGAAGCCTTGTGCTGGGCACAGTAAAGTGAATGCTTGACCAGCTCGTCTCCAAAATGACCTACTTTTATCATCACTTGAAAATTTTGGATGTTTTGTTCCTACCGGTTCTGTTTGAAGGCAGAAACTGGGTGTCAGAAGATGCTCTTTGCTAGTCACATGATGGTAACAGAACATTACACATCAAAGGAAAAGTAAAAAAAATTAGAAATATAGTGAAAATAGAAAAGCAGAAAGAAGACGTGTCTGTCTGTCTAATTCTGGCAATGGAAAGGTCTGGTAAAAAAAAAAAAAAAAAAAAAAAAAAAAAAAAAAAAAAAAAAAAAAGGGAAGAAGAAGAAGAGAGAGAGACTAGGAGTAAAGGTAATAACTTACCAAATAGCAGAGGCATTCAGTTGTTGACAGCACATAATTAAGACTGAAAATTTTGCTGGCTTTTTGATGAAACCTAGAGTGTACGCACACACGCACGCATGCACACTTACACACACTCACACACACCACATACAGAGAGAGAGAGAGAGAGAGAGAGAGAGAGTCACCAGTACTGGTGAGCCCATGCAGCACACTTTGACAATGACATGTAGAAGTGGGTGACAGAAAAGAGGAATGAGAGGCTTACGGCAAAAGATCGTGGATGCAGGCTGAGTGAAGTTAGAGTCCCAGGGCAGGGTGCATGAGGGTTTCAGGCTGGGAGCTAGCAGAAACTGAGGCCAGGACGATTATGGGAATGATTTGTAGCAAGCACTACTCCCATCTGTGTAGTTCAGAGAAACTGGTATTGGGGAAAGGATCCATGTGGCATAGTTGTGAACCAACCACCGAATTGAACAAGCTGTGCTTAGCAGCGTGTTCCACCACTAAGTTGTCAACTCTGCCCTGAACCAAAATTTGATGGGTGGACAGCTGACTGGAGGCCGTGCCCACATAAAATGCCGTGCTGTAATTCCAGCAGAGCTGGTGTATTACATGACTTCTTTCATATATGGCCCTGCCTCTGATGGGATAGGGTAAGCCTGTGACTGGACTGGATCTGCTCTAGCATGCAACTTCACTCATCCTGTATCCACATCCTCTTCTGTACAGTCTCCCTCTCCTCTACTGTCACCCCCTCCCAATCCACTCCTACATATTGTCATCATCATGCCCTGCATGTACTCATCTGTGCCAGTGCCCATTCCTATCTCATGCATCTGCTGCCTCCCTCAGAGCTGTAAGCCACCTTCCTCAAACGTCTCTCCCTCCCCTTGCCTCCTTTCTCACCTTGTCCACTCACCTGACACAACGACTCATCCCAGAATTTAGCTGGTACAAAGAGTGTGTTTGTGTGTGTGTGTGTGTGTGTGTGTGTGTGTGTGTGTGTGTGTGTGTGTGGCTCAAAAAAGGATTCATTCAAGAGCTAACAAAGTTTTCAGTCTTGTTTATGGGCCTGTCAATGACTCAATACCCCTACAATTTGGTGAGTTCTTAATGACTGCTAAATTGTCTAATTCATCAGTTACATGTAGAAATCTTCAATGATGTTTGTTAGAAAAGGTATTTCTTTTCATCCAAGAAATCCAATTATTTGTAAAGAAAATCTGTCTCTATAATGAATAACAACTGAATAAAGAAATAAAAACCTTATAGTTCTTGAGTAGCAGCATGCATACACACAAACAGTAGCTGACAGACATGGCAAGTTTTGGAAATCAAGTTTTAGTTGTCCACCAAATGAGAATAAAATTTAATAATTTCATTACATATCTTCAGAGATCCCTCACTGAGTAGTTTCCGCAATGTGAGAAAACTCTTGAGTAGGGAGCACTGCTATGTCACATTAAATGTTATCAAGCTTTCTGCTTCATTCATAGTCTTTATGTCAAGTGTATTCCGTGGATATGTATGGGATATTCTGCCATGGGTAGGTTAAAAAGGATAATGCCATTTATGAACTTACAAAATTCTCCTCCTTCATTGGTGAAATGAATAAATGAACATGGGTGTATGGAGAAGGGGAAGATCCATGTAGTTTGTAATCCAGACTAAGATGAAAAATCTCATATGAAGTGAGTCACTGTTAGCCTTGTTTCTGAGTAACTTGGTTTTTTGTCCAATCTTCCTAAACAGTTTTCTATTTTCTTGACTGAAGAAAGAACCTACATTTCTGAAAGCTGTGTGTGCTGTTAGGTAAGAATGTATTACTATTACTATTATTATTATTGTTATTAATATTACAGTACACACAACAAACAAGATCACTAGGCTGGGTTTCACATTTTATCACTAGCCAGCCATCTCCCAAGTGTTTACAACAGCATGATGTATTTGTGCAGATCCCAGTAAATTGGTTTTCTGTAGTTGGCAGACAGATATTTTATCCTTGTCATTGGTTTTCAAGTGCTCACTAATATCTTTGAGCAGAGCTTCCAGTGTGTCGAAAACCACGGGGGTCACTTTCACTGGTTTATGCAAGAGTCAGTGCAGTTTGATTTTCAAGTCCTCATACATGGCAAGTTTTTCGAGTGATTTCTCGTAGATTCTTCTATCACCTGGGATGGCAATGTCTATGATCCACACTTTCTTTTTCTCCTCACTTGTGATGTCTGGTGCATTGTGTTTCAACATTCAATCTGTCTGAAGTCATACTCTAGCATGTTCACTTTGACAACTTTTTCTGGGTTGTGGTTCCACCAGATCCTTGCCACTGGCAGATAGTAATGTTGGTACAAGTTCCAGTGGCTCACTTGTGCAACAGCATTGTGCCTTTGCTTGTAATCAGTCTATATGATCTGTCTGCAACAGTGTGAGATATGAACAATTGTTCTATCAGCCTTTTTGCAGAGCCTACACTATGGGTCTATTTGCCAATTTCTTGCTCCTGGCTTTGATGGCATTAATTTTGATGTTGTGGTGGTCAGCCACGACCATGTCTTTTCTTTATCAGTTTTGCCTTCAATCTTACATAAAACAGTCCACACACTGCTTTATTGTGCAGGCTCGGATGAAGCTCTTCAGTACTGATTTTTGGTTTGTTGTATGCTGAGAAGTTTTCTCTTGGTGACTTCAATCAGAGCTGATTCTTTGCTGTCTTTCACATCATCTGCCAATTCACGCTTCTCTTCATCCATTGTCTGCTTAAATTGCAAGAGCCCTCTACCAACTGCATTTCTGGGCAAGCACAGTCTGTCAATGTCACTACGAGGGTGAAGTGAATGGTGAATTGTCACAAATTTTCTTGTTTTCCTGTTCAGATTACATAGCTCTACTTGTGCCCAGTTCCCAATACCTGCAATGGATCAGGTCATTGATTGTGTTGTCACCATTTAGTTTGCTTTCCAAAATTTTTTTGGCCCTTTGGGTGCACTCTTTGCTGAGCACATTTTTTCCATGCCCTTGCTTGATGTTGTCCAATGTGACATGCCTATGTGTTTTTAGGTGACAATACTTGATTATTTATCCATATAACATTCCAATGTCTTCATTTTTGGAGCTCTTGCCTTTCTTTAGTGTCAGTGTGGTGCACTTGTCTAAGATGAATTCCATATTGATGTCATTGCTGAAGTCTCACATTGTATTCATCAGAGAATGAGTTTCAATTCTACATTTTCCATACAGCTTCAAGTCACCCACACACAGCAGGTGGGATATCTTCAGAGAATTTCTCACTGTTTGATAGACCAGTGTTGTTTTCTGTAAGATGGCTGACAGGGTAACCGACGTGACAATAAACAGCATTGGGGACAATGAATCCCCCTATAAAATGCCTCCTTCTCTGACAAATAGTTCTCTTTTCCAGTGTTCTCTTGCATTTTCTGTGAATTCCCTGGTGTTTCTGCTGCCCCTGATGGTTTCCAGGCACTTTATCATTCAACTGTGTTGCAGCGAGTCAAAGGCTTTCTTTCACTCAATCCAGGTCATACGCAAATTTGCTTCCTGGCTTTTGCAGTTTTCCAGAATAATTTTGTCAATCAGAAAATGTTATTTTGTGTCCCTGCTCCTTCACTTGGTACCTTTTTGTTTTACTGGTATGGTGTCATATTCTTCCAGAATGTCCTGAATTCTGCCAGATATACTGCCTATCGGCAACTTGAACATGATGGACAAACATGTTATTGGCCTGTAATTTCCAGGTATTGCCCCTTTAGCTGGGCCCTTCTGTACTAAATACATTTCTCCAGTTGTTAGCCATTAACTGATTATGTCTGTAACATTGTGTTGAACAGCTCAGCATTTTGATTTGCACACTGGCCCAGTGCTTAAGCCAGAAGCTTTGCAGTTGATGGTTGTTCAGTGTAAGTTCTTCCATGTTCTTCAAGTTTCTTGAATCAGACCTCAAGTTTTATCATCTTCAGTTCCAGCTGAATTTTCCACTATGGTTTCCCAGATGATTTTTTGGTAGGTTTTGATTCTAGTAACACCAGTTCTTCTTCTATTACTGCTACTGCTGTACAAGAGAGGTGAGCTGGATCATTTCTTGAATTGGTTTCATCTGGACACTTACAAGGGCAACCTTAACTTCCTTCATCAGTGGAGCTAGTTGTTTTCTGCTCACAGTTATCAAAGTCAAGAGCCACTTCCTTTCTCCATTAGATGATACATGGGCCATATTTGTTTTTGAAGTTCTTGTTATCTTTGAAGCAGAGTGCCAGGCATTTCATCAGTGCCTTCTTGTTCACATTCTTCTTCTTCCTATGTCACTCCTAAGTTTTCAATAGCTTCAAGTTGTTCAGTGGCTTTAGTTGTTGCTGGTGCCGAAGCAGGTTGTGTTACTTCCATTTCACAACTTTTCCAAATTTCTTTGAATTCCACTGGACTTAATGCTTTGTTCCAAATGATAAATTGTTTTTTATCAGTTCTGTTCTCTTCAAAGCTGCATATCTTGCTTCCAGAGCAGGTACATGCACTTTTGGTAGCCATGTTTCTGAGGTTCGCAATGAATAGAATCATTTCATGACTTTTCAATTCTCTGACATAGTATATTTCTGTCAGTTCTGAGTTTTTAGGTTTTGTTTTATTATTATTATTATTACTATTACTGTTGTCATTATAAGACAGGATAGCTAACCAGCACATACCTTCATGAAGTGAAATGTGCACTACTGTTGATGGACATACATAAAAGTAAAGGTGAGATTACTTCCTACCTCTTGGAGCCATAGTTCCTTCCTTGGGGAGGGGAAAAGGATAGGGTGGGGAAGTTTAAAAAGGAAGGGCAGCTCTCTCAGACACAAGGGGTGAGGACTATTAGTTCTCAAAGCTATGAGGTATGTTACTTTTACTTTTATGTGTGCCTATCGTCATTGCTACACATATTTCCTGGAAGTAGGTACTAATAAATTATATAACCATTTCATAAATATGTGTTTTATTGGTCGAATGTGGAGTTTTACCTGCTGAAGCTACGCTAACTCTCTGTGAATTCCCCCAAAATAATACACTTTCTCAGTCACTTTACTATTATTATTATTATTATTATTATTATTAGCTTAGGCAAAATCAAACAATAGAATATTCACGATGGAATAATGACAGTATATGAAAAGAATAGATTGCTACTCATGATACAGTGGTAATGCTGAGTCGCAGATAGGCACAATAAAAAGAGTGCTGAACAAGTAAGCTTTTGACCAAAAAAGGCCTTCTTCTGAATTAGAATTGTCTAACTCAGAAGAAGGCTTTTTGGCCGAATGCTTACTTGTTTATCGGTCTTTTTTTATTGTGTCTATCTGTGGTTCAACATTTCCACTACCTTGTGAGTAGTAATACGTCCTTTTCATAATATTGTTATTATTAGCTTAGCACTTTACTCTGCTGATTTACATTTACACTAACTTCAAATTAAGCTCCCATTTAACTTCATTCACTGATAATGTTCCAGCTTTACCCATAAACAGTTCTATCTCATTTTAGCCTTTTTCTCTCATCTTCCAGACAAGGAACCTCTTAGCCCCAAAAGCTATGAACGCTGTTAAATTATTTTTTTTGTGCCTCTGATGGCTACTGCCTCCTAAATAATATTTTTCAGTTTTTACAGAAATGAAATTCATCTGGCAGATTACCTGGCAAGCCACAAAATATCTAGTCAACACACACAATGCAGCACCGAAAAAAGTGGACTGTAAATTACTGAACTCTGCACATTACAGTGTCAGTTTCATAATAATGTTTGTTCAATGTTTTAAAGTGCAGCAAATATTAGGAGTTTAAAATTTCTATCTGAATTACTGAAGTCAACTCAGTACCACACACTTCATTAACTGGAGTAACAAATTTTTTAACAACTTGTCAACACAAAATAGCTTACCTAAATGCTGGTATAGGAGACCCCTGAGCAGAACAGAACAATGCAAAGTCATCATCAATGGATATTATAAATGTATGACTTCTGTCTTTTGTTGAAAATCTTGGAGCTCTTGCACCAATAGGATCTGCAGATATATTTAAATAAAAGAAGAAAATCGGTTTCCTTACCTAGGAGATGGATCAAGGATACCCAAAGCCTTCAATAGCATTCTTAGAATCTACTGTGATAAAGCACGTATTGTTTCTGTTTGCAACATACTCAAATCTGCTTCAAGATGAAATTTTCATCAGTGTTGAGTTTCTCCTTAGCTCTTTAACTATCATGCTTACCTAAAAGATGGCACTGGTTGTCCCTGTGCTTGACACAGCAGAGCAAATCCTTGACCTGAATGCCTTATAAATGATGTTATCTTTGTATCAAATGCAAACTTTGGTGTTTTTGCTCCCACTGGTTCTGTTTGGATTGAAATTCAGGAATATTAATACAATCAAACCTACATGTCGCAATGAATGATGTCTAATGATGACGATTTCCAAAATGAAACCACACTCAAATAAAGAAAAAAAATCTACTTACCAAGTGAAAGCAGACAATAGTCATCAACAGAAAGAGAATGTGTCACAGTCATGATGTTTTGTAAACAAAAAGACCTTCATGTTGAAAAGTGACAAAAGCTTTGCAGGAACTGAAATTATTCAGGCTACGTTGCTGACTTCCATCTCAACCTGGTCTATATGAAATGATGATAACAATGAAGATTTGTGCCGGATTGGGACTTGAACCCAGATTTTTCCATTTTACCCAAGTGGTTGCCTTAACCGCTTTGACTATCTGTGCATAAATCATAGCCAGACCCAGATTTCCATGTGTTGTCATTCATGCATCACAACCTGCACTCGTACACATTTTCTAATTTCTGTACAGTGGGAGGACATTTTAAATGAAAGACACTGCCTGGTACTGGTGGATAAATACAATAACGCAGCACCTGCATAGTTAAGAAGAATGATACATGTTCTTCGAACAGGCATGCATGTCCAAAAGAACACTGCATCTTTCTTCTTAAAAACTTAGGCACTGCAATATCATATCAATCTGCTCTACTGTTTCACCTATGACTCTGTACCCTGGATTACTTTTTATCTCAATCCCTATAACTCTTCATCTCTACTGCCAGGTGACGTAACCTCAGTCCTAAAGACTAGTTTTTGTTACACATTTTGTTTCTGTTTGTGCATTATCTGTCACCACACAGTAAACAGAAAGTTTCTGTTTGGTCAATATTCAGGGATATGACAGGAACAATCATTTAAAGCAAAAAAAACCTTGTAAACAAAGGCTCTAAAATGAATAGCTTAAGAGCTCTGAGCACTTGTTCATCTTCACTACTGTGAAACATATCTCTGCTACTGAACAAGTGCTCACAGTTCTTAAGCTATGCATTTTAAAGTGCATGTTACCAGACAATGTTGTCTTGTTCTGATCCATAGTACCTCCTCCCAAAATTTGGAAAGCAAAGAGCTAGCAGTAGAAGGGATCTGTTCCACAGTACTGAAGATGAAAACGTGCTTGTAGCCCTTAAGGTTCATCATTCATATCATATCTCTGAATATTGACCATTCCTCCAATACTGTGTGTGTGTGTGTGTGTGTGTGTGTGTGTGTGTGTGTGTGTGTGTGTCAGAGAGAGAGAGAGAGAGAGAGAGAGAGAGGAGGAGGGGGAGGGGGGGGGGTGCTATATGATTCCACGAGTGTGGATTAAATATAAAGGGGATTTTATTTTTAATTTAAATTCATTAACTGAAAAACCCTAGGCAATTATAATTTATTTATACACATAGTCTCCTGCTTTGGAAATGCATTTGTCCCAGCATATGGGCAGCTTTTTGATGCCCTCATCATAAAAAGAATTGGGTCATGTCCCCAGCCAGTTGCACATGAAGTCTTCCACACTCTTGTCATCTTCAAATGGTCGCCCTCATACAGCTTCTTTAAGCAGTCCAAATAAATAGAAATCGCAATGTCTGGGCTGTAAGGAGGATGATCAAGTGTAGTCCAGTGCATTTCCTGTTGCTTGGAGACAGTTAGAGCTGCAGTATGGGGTTGTGAGTTGTCATGGAGAAGGATGACCTATTGAATCGATTGGTCCCAAGTTTTGTGGCGATATGCAACTCTTGCCTTGTTCAACAGTTCGCAGTAGTGAGCAGCACTGATTGTGCGCCGCTCAGGCAAAAAATCAATCTGAAAAATGCGTCACTGATCCAAAAAAAAAAAAGAAGTTGAAAGAACCTTGCCAGCTGACAGTCAAGTCTTGGCTTTCACTGGTGCTGCCTCCCTTTCCTCCACCACTTATTACTGGCTTGTTTGGATTCTGGAGTGTAGTGGTGAACCCATGTTTCGTCACAGTTGATGATCCGAATCAAAAATGGACCACCTTCTTCTGCAAACCTTGCTGTAAGCCTCTGACAGACCTCCAAACGTCTCAATTTCAGATTTTCAGTCAGAAGTTTAGGGAACCATCTGAAACACACTTTACGGAACTGTAGGTCATTGGTGATGAATTTGTGATGATTTCTTGATGGCTCCCATAACTGATTCCGACTTTTTGTGCAATTTCTGATACTCCCGTCGATCGTCGTGAATAATGTCTTTAACTGCACAAATGTTTTTGTTTGTAATGCTGGTCCGAGAATGGTGATTGTGTTGCTGATTTTCCACAAGTTTTTGCCCTTCCTCGAACTTTTTATGCCAGGCAAACACATGCATCCTTCATAATGTTTTGTCACTAAACTGTGCAGTCAATCTTTGGCAAATTTCTGCTGCCACTGTAACTCCTTCACGAGCAAGAAATTAGATAACTATACATTGTGCATTGGAGGGGTGCACCTGTAGCTCAGACATCATGAGCGTTACTGACAAAACGGTGGGAAATATCTAACAGCACAGTCTCCTCACTTCTATCGGTCCCGCCTAAGCATAGCAGGAGCGCAGGGACAGTCCTACCAACTGTTGATCTTCAGGAACAAAAATCCTGTTTATATTTAAAGCCCCCTTGTGTGTAACTTTCCCTCGCACAATATGTTTAACTGAAAGATGACAAAAAATCCGAACTGTTTATCACGTAGATAGTTCAGTGTCCAGCTTTTATAAATCAACAAATGTATAAGAATGGTTGCAGAGAGGGAACTAGATAAATGTTCCATTTTCCCTTTATTTGCATGTGTGTCAGTGGTAATGTTATTACTTTTGTTCTAGTACTTGGAGGTTAATCAACTAATCTGCCATGCACTTCGCCGTAGCTTGCAAAGTTTGGATATAAAGCAGATCATGTCATTCCTGCACAACACCATTAAAAGGACCAATAGATGACTGACAAGGCCTTTATACCTGGCACACAGTGCACTGATTGTAGGTTGAAGACTTGATTCAAAAACATTGTATGAAATGCTATCCCATATGAAAATTGTTTTTAACTTATCTACAGTAGCAAAATAATGCTGCTTTAAGCCAGGTTATGCTACCTATCACACTTTTAACTATATTTTCTTCCATAAATTAAGATTAAGTGATTGAATTTTAAGCACATATTCAACAGAAACCTTTAACAAAAGGACACATGGTGAAGTTGTAGATTTCTGGATGACACATCATGTTAATGGGAAAGTTAATGAATTTTATCCTGTTTCTGTTCTTTAATGGATATTCTCAAATGAAAATGAACAGCATAGGTCATATGCTTTACGTAATTTGTCTTTCCAGTTCATATAAATCTGTATATTGGGATAAGTAAAATGCAATGTGATTGCCAAGTTGCTTCTTGAAAGTCTAGAAACAGTCTTTCATAAGGCAATTAGTATTTCTACTGCAGGAGCTGTCAGTTCAGACTATCTACTAATACCACAATACACTTATGTGAATGAAACAATTTGGTCACAAGTAATGATTGTGTGGGAAGTAGCCACCCACCACATACCCTGTTTCATTTTAACAATGTTTAAGTACTAAATAACCACAGTGAAGGCACTTTTCTTCGTACAAAACTTGCAACATTATTGACTGTAGTGTTAAAATTTCCATTTATAACAAAAGTATTCAGTATCCACCACTTTCATCTCTTTATCAGTCAGTCAATGACAAGACCTACAGGATTCAAGATGCAAAGTCTCAGAAATTAGGCATGTTGCACACACACACACACACACACACACACACACACACACACACACAAAACTCACATCCTGCCCTGGCATAGAGACAGTTGTATCAATTCATCAGTATCAGTTTGAAGAAATCAATATAAAATGTATCTGACTAGTAGCACATGTACCCAGAGTCATGAAATCTCAAAGTTATTTCCTCATACACTGCAAAAGTTACATGAGCTTGATAGCTGCCATCTTAGACATACATGGAACCTTTTCGCTAAAATCCAGCCATAGAAGTGAGTCATTTTTTTAACAGCACTTCTCATTTTTTAATGAGCTAAAATGTCTACATCCACCAGCAACTCTTCTTTCTTACTTTCATTTTCTTATAATTGTCCTTTTCAATCAAACAACACTACAATAAAACTACTACACTACTCTATACTTGGTTATATTTCCAACAGATTCCACAAATCAGTAGACCTAAATCTAATAAATCTGCTGTGTGATAGTAAATTTTAACACTATTTCAATTTCTTGTAAAGATTTACAATATGAAGGTGGTACACTTAATGTTCCCTATAAAAATTTCCTAAGAAAGCAAGCAACATAACACTTCCCTATTACCCATAGTGCCCAGAGTTTACAGGTTTCATAAAATTATAGAAACAAAACCTTAAGAAACACATCCTACAGGGAGATTCTTCAAAGGCTACCCATTTCTCATTGTTTTAACCTATATTTCCACAAATTTGTATTAGAATGAAACTGTATGTAGCAAGCAACTGATTAGATATTAATGTACAAAATGAAAATCTGAAACAATACAAAATCTGTTTCAAGCTCACTAAATATCTCCAATGCCTTCTCTGTCAACACATGACCTGTTCCATAGCACCACTGCAATTAATTTGCCACAAAATGGAAAAAAGTTAAGAAAACCTTTAACACCAAATTCTTCCCCATTTTTGAAATGATTTCAGTAGCAGTATTTTCATTTCTTCTCAGTTTTTGAAATGCTTTAAGTAAGAGCATTTTCGCACTGAAGTTGTGTTAATTATCTTCAATATTATAGTGTTACAAATGTGGCTTGTCCCTGGATGCCAACACTTACCTATATGATGGTGCCGGAAAACTCTGAGCTAGGCAGAGAAGACCAAAACTGTGACCCTCTCGCCTGATATAAGTACTAGATTTTGCATCATGTGAAAATACAGGTGCTTTGACTCCTACTGGCTCTACATCAAGAAGGAAAAAAGAAAACTTCTATGGATAATGTTGTGTCAGTATCAACAACAAAAGCATTGTAATGTGGATGGGATGTTAACCTTCACATACATCAATAGTACTAAAACATTTAACAACAGATTCTGTTATCATTTGCTACATCTCTTATCTCTTACCTAAATACTGGAACTGGAAAGCCTTGAGCCTGACAAAGAATTGTGAACTCTTCAGAAACTTTTGTTGAAAACCAAGTTCCTTTCATACTGCTTGCAAATGAAGGTGCTTTTGCTCCCATTGGTTCTGTGTGGAAATTTAATTCATGAAGAATGACCTAATAATTTTCATGCTAATGTTACAATAGGTTTCAAGCATTTTTGCTAGATAGCCTGATATTTATATGCAGTGTAATATGAAGGCTTGGCACTATGAGAGGTTACAGGATTGCTTTAGTAAATTTTTGGGTGTTAACCAATGCAAGGTAGACACTGTGGCCTGTAGTATTCCTTGTAAAAGGGGGGATTACTAACATAAAAATGAATTCTAGTATTTTAAGGAAGAATAGAACAGACCACACCACTGAGTAGATTTAATTTTCAGACAGGCTCATTTTATTTTCTGCTTTGTGATGTATAATAACTGACTTACAATAAGGAAATGATAAAGAACACACTCACCTTTTCATTCAGCAAAGGAATGATTTTATTTCTCAGATCACTCATGCCAGTCATCCAAAACATTTAAAGAAATGATTGACATGCTACTTACAATAGCCAACTAGAGCAAGTTAAGATTTTTCCTGAGGCAGACACTAAACAATTACATGATTTTTTTTAACAACAATGTGAATACAGGTATATTGCTACTCACCACATAGAGGAGGTATTGAACTGCAGACAGGCAAATTAAAAAGTACATATAACAGTAGACTCCACTATCAAACACACACCATTGCATATAAAAAATCACACATATGCATACACGGAAAACTTACACACACACACACACACACACACACAGTGCCCACTGTTATCTCCTGGTGCTGAGGCCCGGAGTAGTGATCTTGACTGGGATGGGTAATGTGGGTACTGAAGAGGTGTGGAGTGGAGAGGGCGAGTGACAGCAGGGTAGGAGTAGGGGTGCAGTGCACAGGGATTTGGCAGGAACATGATGGTGGGACACTGGTTCAGTCTTTTGTGAGTTTTAAATCATTCCTACATATTATTGCATGTTTTATGTCCTCCACTATGGATTCTTGCTCCTTCCACTCACATCAATACAGGAATGTTTCCCTACCCCAAGCCAGAATCTAAACCCTCAAACTGTTCCTGTGTTCTACATCTACATCTACATCTACATGATTACTCTGCAATTCACATTTCTCTCTACCATTCCACTCCCGAACAGCGTGCGGGAAAAATGAACACCTAAACCTTTCTGTTCGAGCTCTGACTTCTCTTATTTTATTTTGATGATCATTCCTACCTATGTAGGTTGCGCTCAACAAAATATTTTCGCATTCGGAAGACAAAGTTGGTGACTGAAGTTTCGTAAATAGATCTCGCCGCAACGAAAAACATCTTTGCTGTAATGACTTCCATCCCAATTTGCGTATCATATCTACCACACTCTCTCCCCTATTACGTGATAATATGAAACAAGCTGCCCTTTTTTGCACCATTTCGATGTCCTCCGTCAATCCCACCTGGTAAGGACCCCACACCGCGCAACAATATTCTAACAGAGGACAAACGAGTGTAGTGTAAGCTGTCTCTTTAGTGGACTTGTTGCATCTTCTAAGTGTCCTGCCAATGAAACACAACCTTTGGCTCGCCTTCCCCACAATATTATCTATGTGGTCTTTCCAACTCAAGTTGTTTGTAATTTTAACACCCAGGTACTTAGTTGAATTGACAGCCTTGAGAATTGTACTATTTATCGAGTAATCGAATTCCAACGGATTTCTTTTGGAACTCATGTGGATCACCTCACACTTTTCGTTATTTAGCGCCAACTGCCACCTGCCATGCCGTACAGCAATCTTTTCTAAATCGCTTTGCAACTGATTTCTTCGGATGACCTTACTGGACGGTAAATTACAGCATCATCTGCGAACAACCTAAGAGAACTGTTCAGATTGTCACCCAGGTCATTTATATAGATCAGGAACAGCAGAGGTCCCAGGACGCTTCCCTGGGGAACACCTGATATCACTTCAGTTTTACTCGATGATTTGCCGTCTATTACTACGAAATGCGACCTTCCTGACAGGAAATCACGAATCCAGTCGCACAACTGAGATGATACCCCATGTCACTTGTGAGGAACGGTGTCAAAAGCTTTCCGGAAATCTAGAAATACGGAATCAACTTGAGATCCCCTGTCGATAGCGGCCATTACTTCGTGCGAATAAAGAGCTAGCTGCGTTTCACAAGAACGATATTTTCTGAAACCATGCTGATTTCGTATCAATAGATCGTTCCCTTCGAGGTGATTCATAATGTTTGAATACAGTATATGCTCCAAAACCCTACTGCAAACCGACGTCAATGAAATAGGTCTGTAGTTCGATGGATTACTCCTACTACCCTTCTTAAACACTGGTGCGACCTGCGCAATTTTCCAATCTGTAGGTACAGATCTATCGGTGAGCGAGCGGTTGTATATGATTGCTAAGTAGGGAGCTATTGTTATCAGCGTAATCTGAAAGGAACCTAATCAGTATACAATCTGGACCTGAAGACTTGCCCGTATCAAGTGATTTGAGTTGCTTTGCAACCCCTAAGGTATCTACTTCTTAGAAACTCATGCTAGCAGCTGTTCGTGTTTCAAATTCTGGAATATTCCATTCGTCTTCCCTGGTGAAGGAATTTCGGAAAACTGCATTCAATAACTCCGCTTCAGCAGCACAGTCACCGTTAACAGTACCATCGCGAAGGTATTGACTGCGTCTTGCTACTTGTGTACTTTACATACGACCAGAATTTCTTCGGATTTTTTACCAAATTTCGAGACAATGTTTCGTTGTGGAACCTATTAAAGGCATCTCGCATTGAAGTCCGTGACAAATTTCGTGCGTCTGTAAATTTTAGCCAATCTTCGGGATTTCGCGTTCTTCTGAACTTCGCATGCTTTTTCCGTTGCCTCTGCAACAGCGTTCAGACCTGTTTTGTGTACCATGGGGGATCAGTTCCATCTCTTACCAATTTATGAGGTATAAATCCCTCAATTGCTGTTCTACTATATCTTTGAATTTGAGCCACATCTCGTCTACATTTGCATACTCAGTTTGGAAGGAATGGAGATTGTCTCTTAGGAAGGCTTCTAGTGACACTTTATCCGCTTTTTTAAATAAAATTATTTTGAGTTTGTTTCTGGTGGATTCAGAAGAAACGGTATTGAGCCTAGCTACAACGACCTTGTGATCACTAATCCCAGTATCAGTCATGATGCTCTCTATTAGCTCTGGATTGTTTGTGGCTAAGAGGTCAAGTGTGTTTTCGCAACCAGTTACAATTCGCGTGGGTTCGCGGACTAACTGCTCGAAATAATTTTCGGAGAAAGCATTTAGGACAATCTCGGAAGATGTTTTCTGCCTACCACCGGTTTTGAACAAGTATTTTTGCCAACATATCGAGGGAAGGTTGAGGTCCCCACCAACAGTAACCGTATGAGTGGGGTATTTATTTGTTACGAGACTCAAATTTTCTCTGAACTGTTCAGCAACTATATCATCGGAGTCTGGGAGTCGGTAGAAGGAGCCAATTATTAACTTAGTTCGGCTGTTAAGTATAACCTCCACCCATACCAATTCGCACGGAGTATCTACTTTGACTTCACTACAATATAAACCACTACTGACAGACACAAACACTCCACAACCAATTCTGCCTAATCTATCTTTCCTGAACACCGTCTGAGACTTTGTAAAAATTTCTGAAGAACTTATTTAAGGCTTTAGCCAGCTTTCTGTACCTATAATGACTTCAGCTTCTGTGCTTTCTATTAGCGCTTGAAGCTCAGGGACTTTCCCAGCACAACTACAACAATTTACAACTACAATTCCGAGTGTTCCTTGAACCAAGCACGTCCTGTATTTGCCATGCACCCTTTGAGATTGCAGCCCATACCGTACTTTCCCGAGGCCTTGTAACCTAAAAAACCGCCCAGTCCATGCCACACAGCCTCCGCTACCCGTGTAGCCGCCAGTTGAGTGTAGTGAACTCCTGACCTATTCAGCGGAACCCGAAACCCCACCACCCAATGGTGCAAGTCAAGGAATCTGCAGCCAACACAGTCGCAAAACCGTCTGAGCCTCTGATTCAGACCCTCCACCCAGCTCTGCACCAAAGGTCCGCAGTCGGTTCTGTCAACAATGCTGCAGATGGTGAGCTCTGCCTTCATCTCGTAAGCAAGACCGGCAGCCTTCACCAAATCAGATAGCCGCTGGAATCCAGAGACAATTTCCTCAGATCCAAAGTGACACACGTCATTAGTGCCGACATGTGCCACCACCTGCAGCTGACTGCACCCTGTGCTCTTCATGGCATCCGGAAGGACCCTTTCCACATCAGGAATGACTCCACCCGGAATGCACACGGAGTGCACACTGGATTTCTTCCCATCCTTAGCCGCCATATCCCTAAGGGGCCCCATTACGCGCCTAACATTGGAGCTCCCAACTACCAATAAGCCCACCCTCTGTGATTGTCTGGACCTTGAAGGCTGAGAATGATTCTCTGAAACAGGGCAGGCAGCTGCATCTGGCTCAGCCAGAGACAGTACCTGAAACCTGTTTGTCAGACACACCAGGAAGGCTTTCTGATCAGCCTCCGGGGACGTCTTTCGCTGCCTGCCACGCCTTGGAATGTGATCTCGCCAAATGGCTTGACCATCATCAAATTATCGATCCTGGCTGCAAACCATTCTTGCACTATGACCTCTATCCCAAGTTCTGTTAGTGCACAGCCCTCACCAATCTACTCCCGTAAAACCACAAAAACCACGCCCACATCTCAATGCATTATCTTTTCTCCATACATAATATCCTCCTGCTCTGCAATCAAAAATTGCTAAATCCCATCTCCGAGATTGAAGCCCTTGCTCTCCAGGAACTACAGCTGCCTGAACAATGCCACCCCAAACAAATGTGCAGTCTATCCACCTCATACACTGGCCTTGCACCACCACTACCCATTACCACCACATGAACATCTATCATTAAACCTCACCCACACTCCTTCACAGCCACAAAACCCCGTCATGTAAACCTACTACATCCGCCACACCCTCAGAAACTCCCTCCTACCACACAACAGAAGAACACAGAGCCTAAACACACCCACAAGATATGACCGTGTACTCCAAAAGCCTCAGTCCCACAAAAGTATCAGTCCTTTCCAAAGGTCCCGCCTTTTCCCCAATATCCCAAATACAATAATGTTGGGATTGTTAAAGATCTTTCCTTCCGCACCCGGTTGTTGTTGGGTTGTTTTTGGGGAAGGAGACCAGACAGCGAGGTCATCGGTCTAATCAGATTAGGGAAGGAAGGCGGCCGTACCCTTTCAAAGGAACCATCCCGGCATTTGCCTGGAGCGATTTAGGGAAATCACGGAAAACCTAAATCAGGATGGCCGGACGCGGGATTGAACCGTCGTCCTCCCGAATGCGAGTCCAGTGTCTAACCACTGCGCCACCTCGCTCGGCACCCAGTATCTGAAACACTTTTTTGTTGCCAACCTTATTAATTAGATTCAACTCAAAACCGCAATATGCCATCTAAGAAATGATCCTGAGCTTACAATGCTGCCTGCCAACAGAGACTCCACCACTGTGGTTATGACCTGCAGTGGTTACTTACCTGACTGCCTCTGCCAGCTATCAAACATGTCCACTCTGCTACAGAGACTCCATTCCAGTAGTCCAACACTATCTCATATCCCTCCTCCAACCCCTACGTCCAATGCAGAACCCCTCTCCTGAATCTATCTCTCTCCTTGCCCATACCGCTCCCCCTCACTTCTAACCTCTACGTGCTTCCTAAACTACATAAACCCAACTGTCCAAAATGCCCCATTGTGGCTGGGTACTGGACAACACAGAGAGAATTTCTTCCCTTGTGCATCAACACTGTCAGCCTATACCTACAATCTACTCTCCTACATAAAAGACACCTTTTACAGACTTTCAACAGCTCCTTGCACTTTTACCAGCTGGCACCCTGCTTGTGACTGCCGATGTCATCTCCCTCTAAACCAACATCCCCAACGCCTGTGACTTTTCCACTGCTGGTAATACCGTTCCCATCGCTTGACTGACTCTTTACCTACTACCTCTTTCCTGGTCACCCTGACCAACTGCATCCTCACTCACAATTACTTCTCCCGCCTCCCCCTCCCCCCATCAGCACTACCACCCACCACCACCACCACCACCACCACCACCTGCAAGAGCCTACCAATGCTTTACCTTGCAGCTTCCCTGCATGCTCCCAGAGGCATTACTGTATCATATCCCCCATTGATGTCCCATACCCCTCTTCACCCCATACTACTTCTGCACCCCCACTGCTCACACCAGTCGAGATCACTACTCACTTAAGCCAGCACCAGAGATGATGGTGGTTGCGTGTGTGTGTGTGTGTGTGTGTGTGTGTGTGTGTGTGTGTACGTGCACACGAAAGAACACGCACGCGCACGAACACGCACATGCCTCACATGTACCACCTTTTTTTTTAAATCTGGAGGAGGACTGTATCTGATAACTTAGTTTACTTCTAAATGTGCCAGTTTGTCACTCAATGCCTCCACTATGCAATCTATGCTAACTCATAGTACTCATATTCTATCCTGATTTTCCATTGTTTGGTTCCCCACAATCAAAGAATTATGTAGCTGTCTGGCACCTTCTTTTAATATCTTTTACCGCAGTTACAGATCAAGCAAGCTGACATGTTCATCGGAATGGAGACAATAAAAGTTATTAACTTCTTTTCAAATTGTTTATTTATTGGCAAAATAACATGATACCTCACACAAAAAATGGTGTATTACACCAAGTGAATAGAAAGCTCCTAGAATAAAATTAAAACAACATTTTTAATTGTGAAAGAAGTGTCAAGCCAGAATGTGAATGCTCACCAATGCACCCCTCATGTGTGAGAATGAAACAATTAGTGATACACTAGAGTTGTGCACAATATTTAATAATTAGTGTAATCAGTTATTGTCAACAATCGACAAGTTAAATCAGAATTTCATTGGTATCAGTAAATATGTAGAACTCTTGACAACTAGATCACGTGCAGTTAAAGGAAACAGCAAAGATGAAATTGAATCAACTATTACAACATTAAAGAAACCTATGGGTATGATGGAATTTCATGTAGAGTTACAAAAATCAGTGCATCATATATTAGTTCTGTACCCAGTCGCCTGTGCAATGTATGTTTCAGGTGTGGTCAGTTTCCTGCCAGACTGAAAAATGCTCTTAGTGAAACTACTTTATGAAAAGGGTGAAGCAGATACTGTACTATATCACTAACCAATTTCTTTCCTTCCAATGTTTTCAAAGTTTTTCAGATAGCAATAAACACAACACATCCCAGAACACAAAATTTTCTGTCAGATTCACATTTTGGCTTCAGGAAAGAAGTATCCACAGAAAATGCAATTCATTCTTTTGTGTGTGAGGCGTTAGTAGGAGGGCTAAATGATAGGCTGAGGGCAACAGGCATTTTCTTTGATTTAACAAAAGCATTTGTGTGGACCATACAGTACTTCCACATAAGCTGAGACATTATAGGATTAGGGAAGATGCTCAATAATAGTTCACTTCATATCTGGAAAGCAGGAAGCAGAAGGTTGTCTTCCAGTGAAAACAAATAGGGCGTAGCCTTGAATCTGACTGCAGTCAGGTGAAGTGTTGAGTGCCACAGGTGTCTGTTCTGGGCCCATTGCTTTTCTCGATACATGTCCACGATCTGATAGTAGACATGACAGCTGACTCAAAAAGATTTCCCTTTGCAGATGATAGTGGAGTCAGTAACAACAGTAAATGGCTTTCAGAGAAAACAGACTAACACTTAACTGCAACAAAATGCAATGCATACGGCTTCTGACATAGAACGCATTCAAAAGCAGAATTTTATTGTCCCTAGGTGGTCAAACTGTCAGTGAAGACAAGCATTTTAAATTCTTAGTACTGAAGATAGATGGAAGGCTTTCTACGAAGTGTCACATATAAGATCTTGCACAGAAACTGAATCCTGTTATCTTGGCTGTTAGAATGATCTCCACTGTCCCTGACACTTAAATGTGACAACTTGTTTACGTTGCTTACTTTCACTCGATTGTATCATATGGCGTTATAATTCTGTGACAACTTTGTGCACTCACTGAGAACATTCTGAGCCCAGTAGAGCAGTCAAACTGATCAGTGTTGTCAATTTGTGAACTTTTTGCAGGCTGTTGTTCAGGTGTCTCTGAATTCCTATGCATATAAGATGTCATGTGATGTGTTGGTAACAATACTGACCCACTCAAGAGAAATTGCAATGTTCATTCAATGAACACTAGATGGAAAAATGATAAGCACTGTACAGAAAGGTGTGCACTATTCAGCAAGTTTCACTTTCAATAGGCTTCCAGCAGAACTGGAAAACATGAGCAATAAACCCCAAGAGTTCAAATCCAAGATAAATATTTCCTTGTGGCACACTCCTCCTGTACTGTTTCTTACAGTTGCTGAGAACTTTTCTGTGTAACAGTTATTTATTTAAAATTACCAAATATGCAGCAACCAGTCACAAAATCATGTTTCATTTATTCACTTTTGCAAATCGATTTCAACTGATTAACAGCCATCATCAGTGCTTTCAACCAATATGTGCCCTAAGTAGTAATACTGTTTGACCTCTGTTTACGACAGTATTACTACTTAGGGCATATATCGGTTGAAAGCACCGATGATGGCTGTTAATCAGTTGAAATCAATTTGCAAAAGTGAATAAATAAAACATGATTTTGCGACTGGTTGCTGCATATTTAGTAATTTTATGGTTTACGGTCGCTGCACGACTTGGGAACCACATGGAGCCCAACATTCATAAGTTATTTATTTGTATACTTCCCCACAATTTTTCGCATTTCGTTAATTCTTTTGTTCATAAATTTTCTAATCAGCACTCTGTAAACTACATACTGAGTCAATCGGTGGCCATGTACGTGTGACTCACATGGTCCCACGGAACCTGACAAATAAATAAATACTAAACATAAACTGCCTTTCCCTACCTGTATAGTATCAAAGTATATCGTAGCAGAAAGGCAGTTTATGCTTACTATTTATTTACTAAAGTGGATGTGAGCTTCTGTCACTGAAACGAGCATTGTCGTCTCAGCAGGAGTGCTAGTTCTGCAAGGTTCGCAGAAGAGCTTCTGTGAAGTTTGGAAGGTAGGAGATGAGGTACTGGCAGAATTGAAGTTGTGAGGACGGATCTTGAGTCGTGCTTGGATAGCTCAGTTAGTGGAGCACTTGCCCACAAAGGGCGAAGGTCCCGAGTTTGAGTCTCGGTATGGCACACAGTTTTAATCTGCCAGGAAGTTTCATATCAATGCACACTCCACTGCAGAGTGAAAATCTCATTCTGGAAACATCCCCCAGGCTGTGGCTAAGCCATGTCCCTGCAATATCCTTTCTTCCCAGTGTGCTAGGTCTGCAAGGTTCACAGAAAAGTTTCTGCAAAGATTTGAAGGTAGGAGACAAGGTACTGGCAGAATTGGAGCTGTGAGTAAGGGTCGTGAGTCATGGTAGTCTTGGGTAGCTCAGTGGGCAGATAACTTGCTCGTGAAAGGCAAGGGTCCAGAGTTTTGAGTCTTGGTCCGGCACACAGTTTTAATCTGCCAGGAAGTTTCATTGCAAGATATAATTGGATAGTGCAGTACAGGAATCAAAAAACATATAATTAAAAACAATAATTACAATAATGACATTCTGAGTGTAATTTTGGAACAGAAAGTTGACAGCAGTGACATTTTAGGGACAATTTAAGTGTATTATCAAAAGTATGGGAAATTGAAACTATGTATTTATCACAGAAGACAAAAAACTCATGATAGAAACTGAAACTGCATGCAAGACCATATCAGCAAGACCTCAGTATTAGGGGCGGGCATAAAATTATGAGTGGATCCTCCCACTGACCACTTGTCTCACCTCCTGATGTAATTGACAAATTTAAGATAAAACCTCAGTTCAGTAGTATGTAAGTTCCCCTAGCAAACTGTAATCATCAGAGGAGACTTTAATCATCAAATAATCAATTAAGATGCAACAATGCATAATCCAGGACGGAATAAACATAACATTATGAAAAGGGATGGACTGCTACTAACCATATAGAGGAGACAGAGTCACAGACAGGCACAACAAAGACTGCTAAGAAGTGAGCTTTCAATCAAAAGGCCCTCCTCTAAAATAGACCACACACACACACACACACACACACACACACACACCTCACACACATGACCATTGTCTGGCAGCTGAGGAAAATGTGTGTGTGTGTGTGTGTGTGTGTGTGTGTGTGTGTGTGTGTGTGTTTTGCCTATTTTTAGAAGAACACCCCTTGGCAGAAAGCTCCCTTGTTACCAGTCTTTTTGTTGTGCCTGTCTGTGACTCAACATCTTCACTAAGTGGTGAGTAGCAATCTATCCCTTCCATAATATTGGGATGATAGTTCTTTAGTGGTGGGCATGTCACGACATCCTGTGAAACATTACTAAATGCATTCTCTGATAATTAACTAGAACAGATTGTTTGGAACCCTAGCTATGATGGAAACATATTAGATCTATTGGAAACACACAGACCTGACCTCTTTGAGGATGTCCATATAGAAACTGGTATCAGTGTGCATGAAGTGCAGTTGTAGCAATAATCATTACCAAAGTGGAAAGGGCAACTAAAACAACTAGAAAGATTTATATGTCAGCTAACTGTATAATGAAGGACCAGAAATCCAAAGGCGACTGTCTCACATTGGGCGGTCTTTGGTCAGCGTCTGTTCCCCAGGTTAGGGGCGGCTGGGAAAAACCTCCAGGGCTAACAACCGTGGTTGTAAATTTGTGGCTCGAAGAGTCACCCCTTACATAATACTATCGATCATGGAAGAGTGTAATGTGAAACAAATTACCCCAGGTGGACAATCCACCGCACCAAGGTGCGCAAGCAGACTATCGGATTCTGGGCAGTCTGCAGCATTGCACAGAGATGACTCGGGACATGATAAGACATCAAGCAAATTGAAATGTAAAAAAACAAGTTACATAGCTACTTTCAATGTAAACTCTCTTTTAAAAACAGGAAAATTAAAACATCTTACAGATACCCTCAAACATCATAGAATACTCATAACATCACTACAAGAAACTCGATACATAGATGAAAACAATTTTGACTCCGGAGGTTTCAGAATATACAAAGGAAAGGTAGGCAAAAGAATAATGAAAAACACACCCCACCTCGGAACGGGCTTTATAATAGATAAAAGTATTTTAGACTCCATTATCAGCTTTCAATCACAATCGGAAAGACTCTCCACACTCACTTTTAAATCTGCTAATAGAGTATACACAATTGTGAATGCACATGCCCCCATAAATGAAGACAATAGGAAAAATAAGGAAAAGGTGGAACGTTTTTGGGAACAACTAGATGACGTGGTGCAAAAGATCCCAGACAAACACAACATCATACTTACGGGGGACTTCAATGCTCGAGTAGGAAAAGAGAAGAAATACAAAAATATTGTTGGAAACTACCCAGCGCACAATAGAACTAACCAAAATGGAGTCAGATTAGTAGAACTCTGCCAAGCGCATGGCTTGATCCTGAAATCCACAGCCTTTAAGAGACTACCCAGAAAACAGAAGACATGGACCTCACCAAACCCACACTTGGGTGAATTTCAACTCGATCATGTGGCGATAAAATGGAAACACCATACAGAAATACAAAACGTCAAAGTACTCAGAGGAGTAAACTTGGATTCTGATCACTATCTTTCTAAAATAAAACTCAAAATTATCCCCAAAAGGAAAGATAGAAACAGTAAACCCAAAAGCAGAAGATACGATCCAGAAAAGATAATGAATTCGAAGGAGTTTCCCCTCGCGACTCAAGATATAAGGAACCAAAATTGGGATCAAATGAAGGAAAGCCTACTAACCAAAGCTGAACAAATAGCACCTATAACCAAAATCAAAAAACACGCATGGTGGACAGAGGAATGTGACAAACTTATTGAGCAAAGAAAGAAAGCATGGCAACAGATGCAATCTCAGAAAAATGAATATAATAGGCAAAATTTCCTGAGTGTAAGAAAACTAGTGAGTAAAAACCTCAAAAGAATTAAAAAAGCACAAGAAGATCAACTCCTTTTGCAGATCAACGAAGACTTCAACAAAAACAAGACTAGGAGCTTTTACAGAACTTTTAAACAAAAAATAACCAAGTACAGCCCACCGACACTCCAATTACAAGATAAAAATGGTAATATTGCACACAACAACAGGGATAATGGCAAAATTTTGAGGGAATATTTCAGAAACCTTCTCAACTGTAAAGAACCAATTGAAAAACTGGATTTCAGCAACTCAACTTCAACAAGTCCTAACTCAGAACCACCCACCGTCGAGGAACTACAATCAATCATTTTGAATCTCAAAAACTATAAGGCTTCGGGAGAGAACCAAATTACAGCTGAACTGTGGAAAAATGTCAATAGAAATGCCATAGAATCTCTCCAAAACATATTTGAAGAAATATGGAAAACAGAAAGAATTCCGGATGAATGGAAGATGGCCCTCATTCACCCAATTCATAAGAGGGGATCCAGAACAGACCCCAACAATTACAGAGGGATTTCGCTCCTTGACGTAACATACAAAATACTGTCTAAAGTCCTTTTGAACAGAGCAGAACCCCAGCTAGATTGTCAACTTGGAGAATACCAGGCAGGCTTCAGGAAGGGAAGATCCTGCCCAGAACAAATTCTAAACCTCAAAAAACTTATGGCCTACCAAAAATCGAGAGCAAAAGCGTATGTCATCACATTCATTGACTCTCAAAAGGCGTACGACTTCACAGACAGGGAATCTCTAATCCCCATATTAAAAGAACTGAACCTAGACAATAAAACTACAAACCTAATTAGAGAAACCATCACCAACACATACTCCAAAATTAAATTTATGGGAGAACTCTCAGACCTATTTGAGATAAAAACTGGAGTACGACAAGGTGATGGACTCTCTCCATTGTTATTTAACTGTGCCCTAGAAAAAATAGTAAGAGAATGGAACAAGAAAATCAATAGTGGAATCCGACTAGGAACAAAAAACAAAGGCATCAAGGTTAATTGCCTAGCATTTGCAGATGATATGGCCCTACTAGCTGAAACATGGGAAGAAGCCAAAGAACAGATCCTCGAATTACAGAAACAACCAGAGAAAATAGGCCTTAAAATTTCTTTTGAAAAAACCAAAATAATCACAAATATAAAAAAGCCAATGAAATATCTTAAAGTAAGAGACCAAAAGATCGAAATTGTTAAAGAATTCAAATATCTTGGTGAATGGATTAGCTGGAACGCCCTTGAGAAAAAAGCAATAGAATTAAGAAGAAACAAAGTTGAACTAGCCTTTCAGCTTACTAAAAATACTTATAATAAAAAGTCCCTCTCATGGAATTCAAAAATAAAACATTACAACACTGTCATTAAACCAGAAGCACTATATGCAGCTGAGACATTATCTATCACTAACCATGGCCCAATTGAAAGGCTAGAGATCAAAGAAAGAAAAATATTGAGAAAAATTTTAGGCCCCAAATTTCATAACGACAAACTAATTCATACCAAAAATGAAACACTCTACAAAACCACAGAAAAACTTTCGGATACAATGAGGAAAAGAAGAATTGAGTTTTATGGGCACATTCTCAGAATGAACCCAAATAGACTTACAAAAAGAATGTTTGACTCCTTCAGGAATAAAAAATCCAAACCAAATTGGTTTATCCAAACAGAGAAAGACTTAAGAGAACTACACATCACAGAAAAAATGCTCACAGACAGGACCGCAAAAATGATAAGCAAAGACAGAAAAGAGGGATTCCAGCTCCAAAATAGAAAGAAAAGAACGATTGTCATCTCTGATGAGGAAAGAAAAGCAAGATCAGAAAGAATGAAGCAGTACTGGGCGAAAAGAAAGGCACAGAACACACAGAAGTGATTGATTCAACGTACCCCAAAGTTGGGTGAAACGAAGAAGAAGAAGAAGAAGGAGTAGTATCATATCTCAATAAGGAAATTGAAACTTTTAACTCAGGGTAGAAACTACAGCTCCATTTGAAAGGAATACATGATCAAGCAATGGACAGAAAAGGAATATGAAACTTCCTGGCAGATTAAAACTGTGTGCCGGACCGAGACTCGAATTCGGGACCTTTGCCTTTCGCGGGCAAGTGCTCTACCAACTGAGCTACCCAAGCACGACTCACGCCCCGTCCTCACAGCTTTACTTCTGCCAGTACCTCATCTCCTAGGAGACAGAGCACAGGAAGGCAGAGCACAAACTGAAGCAGATGGCAAAAGTGACCGTAATGAAGATGAACTGGATGGTAGATGAGTTCCAGGACATAAAATAAATAAATGTTGTGCAGCTCCCAAGGAGATTCAGGACTTTAATTTGATGCCATTCTCGTGACAAGCACATTAGCCTTGTTGCCTACTTTATAAAACACCTTCTCATTTGGCCTCACAGATGCTGAGGTGATCCTGTTTCATACATCTATTATGTAAAAATCAAAGATGGTTACTAGGATTCAAACGCAAGACCTGCAAACTGGTAGCCAGCAACCCTAACCATTACACCATGGAGGCAGCTTTCCAAGGGAAGAAAGGACAAGACAGTGGCCTCACTGAAGAAGGGTAAGTGACATCACGGATGTCAACAGCTTAAGAAACAATGCAAGGGTAAGTAAAGAGCCGACCTTTACCCCACCAGGCATGTAACATGGCTGATGATGAGGGTGATGAACAACTGTTTTTACAATTGTATAGCAAATAATACAAAATCCCATTTGGAGCAATATGTACAATAAGGGAAAGGCAACCACTCCACCACAGCAGATTGATGCATGGACCACAGAAGCCCATCAAAGGAAACAGCATTCACCCTAGCTTTTCAGCATTAGCTCTTTTTCTAGCAATAGTACACACATTCACACATATAACCCACACAGACACCCAAATGCACACTCCCATGGCCACAGTATGACTAATAACTAATACTCAATTATTGAAAACAGTTGCCTCAGGTGATAGCTGTGGGGAGGTGGTAGGGAAAGATGCAAGGAGGGAGTAGTGAGAAAGAGACAGGGCTTTGGACAGATGTCGCACAGCTGCACAACAATATGAGAAGTGAACAGGAAAAAGAGAAGCAAGAAGAGGGAGGGAGGAGGGAAAAGTAAAGCAGAAGAAGGGGAAAGGGAGGGTTGAAAGAAGGGAGAGGGCTAAATAGGGGGAGAAGAGTGGGAGAGAGAGGTGGGAGGAAGGGTGGGAAGGGGGCAGAATGCCCACATTGGGGGTAAGGGGGGGGGGGGGGGAGTGGTGGGAGAATGCAGTGTATGTGGAGAAGGAGTGGAGTGGTGTGGACAGAAAGGAGAATGAGAAAGGCAAGGTGAGGCAGTGGGGACATGTTAGTGGGGGTTTAGCCCAGGGGAATTGTGAGAACACAGGATATGTTGGAGATACATTACCCATTTGCCTAGTTCAGAGAAACTTGTGCTGGAAGGGAATATCCATATGGTTCACATCGTGAAGCAGCTGTTGAAGTCATTTGTGTTGCGATGTGCTTTGTGGTGGCCGTTCATGCAAGTAGCCCGTCCATTACTTGTCATGCCCACGTATAATGCTGTACAGTAATTGCAGCACACCTGATAGATAACAGTCTCACCATCCAAGGACACTGCATCTGCAGTGGAAAGCAGGAGTTGTCAAAATACACCAATAATCTTACCAGAGGCTTTACTAACAGGCAATATCCTATCCAACTCAACCATGAACAAATCTCCCAAGCTGTCTGCTCCTCTGAAATCAGTAAAAGTGTAAACCATCCACCTCTGATCACACAGTATCACCCTGGTCTTGATAAGCTCAAGCATATCCTCCACCAGGTGTCTGACTACCTCTCATTATGCCCTGAGATGAGGGATATCCTATCCAAAATCCAATCCTTGTCCCCCGAAGTAGTGTTCTGCCACCTACCCAATGTAGAGAATATCTTTGTCTATTCCTTCTCCACTCCCATTCCAAATGCTGCACCCTGTGGGCCATTCCTTTGTGGTCAACCCAGGTGCAAGATCTGTCCCATACACCCACCCACCCCCGCAATCCAGTCACAGGCATTTACTGCTAAATAAAGGGCAGGTCCATATATGAGAGCAGCAATGTTATATATCAGCTAAGCTGCAATTACTGTACAGCATGCTATTTAGGCATGACAAGTAACCAGTTGACTACTTGCATGAATGGCCACCACCAAACTGTGATGAACTGCAAACTTGACCATATAGTTGCAGAACATGCAGCACACCACAACACAAATGACTTCGACAAAAGCTTCACAATACGGACCATACAGATACTATCTTCCAGCACAAGTTTCTCTGAACTACACATGTGGAAATTGCCTCTCCAACACACCCTGCACTCCCGCAATTCACTTGGCCTAAACCTCCGATGTCCTGCTCCCACTAGAGATGGGTTATTCGCGAACTAATGGGTCCAAAGTAATGGTTTGCCAAGATGAACGGAATGAGCGAGGAAAGAATTCTAAGGAACAGTCTTTCATAGTTCACTTCAGTCACAGATTCCTACTTACAGTTCCTGGGAACGGGAAACGGTCGGTCTCATTCCCACAACGGCACGTTGGCCGGTCTCATTCCAGCCCCAGTCCCACTCCGGTCTGTCTCGGTCTCGCTTGGCCGGACTTATTCTTTGCTTGGTCACTCATCGCAGTTCCACTGCTGACTACTCATAGTTAGTTCAGTATTGAGTTGTTGTTCGTTTCATTCGTGTCGCACGCACCATTCTAGATCAATTTCAAACCTTTCTTGAACTCTGAACTTCTGGTTCTTTTTTAATTCTATTCAGCGTCTATGACTGATAATTAAAGTGTATTTTATAATTACGTAAATTACATAAATATTACATGGTATGTAATACCTAATTTTTTTCACGTAACAAAACGGAATATCAGTTTACTTCAGTATTTTAATAAATAGCAGAAGACATACTTGTAAAAGGCAAGATTTGTTTGTTATTACACACGCAAAGAGAGTTGGAACAGCACACACGAGTGGCCATTTTCCGTCTTTTTTTGATCCATGGTATAAAGGCATGTTCATTGTTATAGAAGGTAGACCAAGTTACAACCGAATGAAACCCGTGCTCCATAATTGAGTGTCTGGTATCACATTTTGTAAAGGGAATATGTTAACTTTTACAATATTATTTCAGTGGTACAGGTTGATACACGAAAAATCGGTCCTGAGAACTAGACTGCTCATTGTCGCCCACCAATCACCATCTATTGTTTCGAAGTTGTTGTTTGCATGAGCTTTTTTGTTATTTCTTCACTGCCTAATTATTACATGTTTATCTATTCTGCTCGTAGAGGTCAACAAATCATGCGTAACTGGCAAGCAGTCTGTATTAGGGCCCAGTTTTTTGTGCGCCACCTTATATTATTTCCCTGCGATCAGCCACATAATGCTACAGTTGGCTAAATGAGAGGTTTTGCAGAATCAAGAAAATTACAAGTGTGTGAGAATTCTGTTATGAATAAAAACTCTGTACTCCACGGGGGAGGCAAGTGCCACTCTTGGTGCCTTCCATCTTCATTCACCTATCCTACTAATTTTTCATAAGAACCATATAACATGCGCAAATGAACAATGAACGAGTAAAAAAGAATGGTTCCCAAAAAAGAGTGAACACCAGTGAACTGGTTCCCAAGGATGAACGAGTTTGCCCATCTCTAGTTCCCACTGCTTCACGTTGCCTTGTTCCTTCTCTCTTCTGTCCACACCACTCCTTCTCTGCCACAAATGATGCGTTGCCTTCTGCCACCACTCTTCCTCTCCCTCTCCCAATCCCTCCTTGTGGGCATTCACTCTCCTCTCTCTTCTCCCTCCCCCTCTCCCTCACCTCTTCTTTTCTTGCAGGCCCCTCTCCCTTCTTTCTCCCCTCCCTTTCTGCCTCTTCATCTTCACTTTTCTCTCATTTTCTCCCTTCCCCTTCAGTTTCCCTTCTCCTTCTTCCAACATATCTTTTTGGGTGTACCTTCTGTACTTTTTTCGTCTTGTTCTGCAGCTGTGAAGTCAGCTGTCTAAAGACCTGCCTCCATCAACTCAGGTGACTGCTTTCAACAATAGAGTATCAATAGTTCGTCATGCCAAGGCCCCAGGAGTGTGTATTTGATAGCCTGTGTTATTATGTGTGAGAATGTATGGTACTGATATAAAAAGAGCTATTGCTTGAAAACCAGTGTGAATTTTGATATATGTTTTGTGTTACCCTGCATCACTCACCGACACTATAGGTGGTGCCTTTCCCTTATTTTATGTAACAATAATTTGTATCAAAGGCTTTTTACGAATACATTTTGCTATTTCTAACATTTTGGAATGTTTTGCATAAATGATAATCAAGTTGCAGTACCGTTCGGATTACACTTTATATTGTATGTCAGGGTATTTCAATTTATATTGCAGAAGAGGGCAATAACATACCACATCCAACTACACTGTCTACATATAACACTATGTTGTCCAAGTGAGCCTTAAGATGACAACTACTTCATTTTATGCAGGTAAAATTTTTATTGATCCAGGTAAGAAGCAAACTGTCATTCACCAGCCCCTTTCAGTCTTTAGTCCAGAACACACTTTTTCAATATTTGAAACTTCATCTTCTAGTAAATATCAGTCTAATTACTATTAAATTCTTGTTAAGAAAATTTGGGGCTCTGTACCGGCATGCAACACCATTGCTTCAGTAAGGCATTTCACAATGGTTCTCTCACGATGCAGCACGACAATTATCTCTGAAACAGATGAGGGATTGGGGGAAAAGCTGAAACGTAGACGAGGTGTGCTTTATGACAGAAATGTCCCACTGAAAGTATTATCAACATTATATTAAGAGTAAAAAGAGACCAACCAAAAACTGGTTTTTGTCTGTGCTTCAGCTGGTAAACATTCCAGCTTAGCTTCCCAAGATACGAGTCATGCACAACTAATAGGGAACAACTGGGCAACTGTTATTTCATACAGTAATCAGTGACAGATTTGAAACTTCAAATTACTGTGAAAAGCTCAGGTGGAATAAGCATCATAATGGACTTCAAACCCAAAATTGGTACATAGTTTTAGTCCTTTGCAAAGGTGTCAAAATAAATTTTTGCATGTTATACTTTTTCTATGTATTAATACTTCACGTTACAAGAGCCACAGTAGTTGCAGAGCCTTCACTGTCTATATTGTAGAATGTACTTGCAGAAAATTTCAGGCCAGCTAGAAAAATTGACATATTGTTCATGTTGTTACTGTCTTAAGTCCAAAGCCAGGTTTTATGCAGATCTCTATGTTGTGCAAAGCTCTTCACCTTAGCATAACTACTGCTACCAACTTCGTTTCCAACCTGTTTACCGTATTCATTCCTTGGTCTTCCTCTAAAATTTTTATCACCCACACAGCCCTCCACTATCAAACTGATGATTCCTTCTTTTAGTTAAGTTGTGCCACTTTTCCCCAGTTTGATTCTGTACCTCATTACAGTCAGTACCTTATCCATCCTACTGATCTGATCGTCAACATTCTTCTGTTGCATTACATTCTATTTCCTTCTTATCAGAACTATTTATCATCCATGTTTTTCTTCCACAGAAAGCTTCAAACAAATACTTTCAGAAAAGACTTTCTAACTTTTCAATTTACACTCAGTTTAACAAATAATTCTTTTCAGAAATGCTTTTCTTGTTATTGCCAATATGCATTTTATGTCATCTCTACTTTGACCATAATCACATATTTGGTTGACCAAACAACCAAACTCATCTACCACTTTTAGTGTCATATTTCCTAATATAATTCCATCAGCATCATTTCATTTACCTTGACAACATTTACTTATCCTTGTTTACTTTTGCTGATGTTAATCTTATGGTCTCTTTTTAACAGATTATCCATTCTATTCAACTGCACTTCCAAGTCCTTTGCCACCTCTGACAGAACTACAACGTGTTCTCCAAAGTTTTTATTACTTTTCCCTGAACTTTAATTCCTTCTTCAAATTTCTAACTGCTTGCCTTTACTGGTTGCTCAGTGTACAGATTGAATAACATCAGGAATGGCTACAAACCTGACCCACTCCCTTCTCAACTACTACTGCCCCTTCCCCCAGATGCTAGCAGTTCACATGGGAGCACTGAAGTAGTAGTAGAAGCAACACCTGAAGTATCTGAAACAGCACCTCTGTCACCAAGAACAACAATGGAAATGGCAGCACTAAAATCGGCAGCACAACCACCAGCATTAAAAACCTCGGTAGCAGCACCAAGCAACACACCACAGACCAGTGAATGACCCATGAGGAGCAGAAAACCTGTCCTTCTCATGGATTTTTGGTACCTTGCCAGACCGCAGCAACGAATATAACATCACAAAGCATAAACACAATTGCAACCAGTTCTAATCTTAGTCACCTGCAGATTTTATGCCTAAACATTCAATGCCTTAAAAATAAATCATTTGTACTTGAGGTAGCAATCAATAATGCAAACATTGACTGCACGTACATTATGAAGCATACACAGAAGTTTTGAACTAAGTAGCATTAGCATTAATCCATATAAGTTGGCAAGTCAATATTGTAAAAAAACGCCAAAAACAGGGGTGAATGTACCTTTACTACATCAAGTATCAGTTACAAAAGAAGAGAGGTTTATGTATCTTTAACAATCAGATACAAAAGAAAGTGTAAAGCTTACTCATTGAGTGCAGAAGATCATTATGAAACAGCAGCTGTAGAGCTATACGAAATACAGGGGAAAGTCATAGTCATAGCAATATACATACCACCTATGGGGATACAGATATTTTCACTGATCATTTAGAAACACTGCTTAACATTCTATTTACTGAAAGAGCCACTGTAATTGTCTATGATAACTTCAATATAACTCTCACGAATGAAAGTTGGCTAAAAGATCAGTACTTAAATCTATTGTGTCGTTGCAACCTATTCCCACACATACATAAACCCACAAGAATAACATATAATACAGTCTTCAGATTATATATTTTCTAATGTAGTTTCTACAGAAGCAGAAGTAATAAATACTGATTTGCTACTATCAGACCACAATGCTCTTGTCCTCAAAATTCCTTCAATGCCACTGACAGAAAAAAAGCATACTTCATACATAAAAGAATTTTTTATACAAAAATGCAACATTAAGTGGATTACAGAAATCAAGGGAGATATGGATGAACTACAGATTACATTGGAAGACCTAAGAAACAAAACTGACAAAATCAGGAAACTCACAGACAAACAAACCAGACTGCAAATGAGAATCAACAAACCGACTACAGAAATGGTGATTTCCGATTAAGAAAGAAGGATGAGATCTGAGAGAATGAAGAAGTACTGGGCTGATAGGAAACTGAAAAATTCTTTGTATAAAGTTGGCTAGAATGGTCCAATGAAGGCCATAAAATGTAAATAAATAAATAAATAAAAGAAATTTTTATACAGAAAATTATGTAGAATTTATAAATAGCCTAACAAATGAGTCCTGGGCAGAAGTACTGTCTTTAATATAAACAAATGATGCACATACCTTATTTTACTCAGTTTCCATGGGATATTTTGAAACGTGCTATCCAAAGAAGCTGACAAGAACCAGATTACATGGCAGTCCCAAGCCAAGTTCTTGGATCAAAACTGGCATCAAAACATCTTGTGGAACTCTAAAGAGACTTAGTTCTAAAATGAAAACATCTACAGACCCACAGTTCAGAATATGCTAGGAATTACAAGAAAGTATGTCAAAAAGTTACTGCCAAGGGCAAAATGTACAAGTAATGATAGTTTACTAAGACAGTCTGAAAAAAAATAAAAAGCTATGAGGTATTGTGAAAGCTGAAACAGGGAAGAGATGCGAAGACCAAGACACCATTCTCAAAAATGCAGAAAATGTCAATATTAAAAAACAAGAGTTGCCAAGTTAGATGAACAATTATTTCATAAATGCAACTTCACTAAGTTCTAAATTTATAAACCCCAGAAAAAAATTACAAAAGCTACTTTTAGCATGAGAGCAGGGCCAACAAATGAACATGACACTTGAAAAGTGATAAAAAGCTTGAAACATAAAATGTTGACAGGAGCAGAGGAGATGCAAGCGTTCGTCATAACAATGACAGCTCCACAGATTGAAAGGTCCTTGGCATACATGGTTAACTTATCATTTAGTAAAGCAGCATTTCAAGAAAGGCTGAAGATCTCAAAAGTGAAGAAATTATTTTAAAAGTGTGACAAGTATGATGTTGAAAATTATTGGGCAGTGTCACCCCTTCTGCCATTTTCCAAAATATTAAAAAAATGATGAAGCACAGAATCAAGAAATATCTAAATGACAATAAATTCCGGCCCGAGCTGTCAAGAGTTGGTGGTCATGTGTACATGAAGTGTGCTTGTTTGTGTGTACGAATGGTGTGTGTCTTTCTCTGAAGGCTGTGGCCAAAAGCTTTATGTAAGTGTCTTTTAATTGTGCCTGTCTGCAATTTAACATGCCTTCTTAACAGTACGTAGCAGTCTATTTTTTCCTACACTGTTGACATTCTTACCAAGAGTTTCCATTGTTTTGCAAGTAATCAGCATGGCTTCCAGGCAGGTAAAAATACAGAAACAGCAGTGACGTACTACACTGAATATATAATCAAAAATCTAGAGAAAGAGTATAGCATAGTAGGAGTAAATTTAGATCCCTCCAAACATTTCATACTGTAAACCCTGGCACTATTTTAGAAAAACTGGATGTATTGTGTATTCAAGGGGCAGGGCAGTTCGGTAATACACGCACCTGTCAGTACTAGAATTTTTTTGGAGTTGCATTTTGAGATTCTTCTAGAAGTCTGAGGGTATTTCAACAGTCTCATATCTTTGACTCTATCCATAATGAACATGATGTCGTGGTTGTAAAAGGCAATGTTAAAATGTCAATTCAGCTACCTGCTTACAGTTTGAAGAAAAAAGACTAGAATTTTTGCATTTCAGAAGTCATGCTTCTATCATCAGAATAATTACTGTACAAGAACCTCTAAAAGCAGCTACTAGAAATATAAACCAGAACACTAAAAATGAAAAAATGTGGCTACTTCCCTTGCATCCGTAACTTCTTAAAATATTCAAGCACATCACTTTATAACTTTTATAGGTTGATAGTATGTATAAGACCAATTTTAAGCTAATGAACAATTTACAACATAAACTCGACAAATATGAGGGGGCTTGTATATACAATATCCTATGGAACACCTTCAATGCAAAAAATATAGATCAAACTGGTAGATCCTTCAAGTACAAAGAACATACAGACACTTCTCAGCTTAAAAGTTTCGAGAAGTCAGCAGTAGCCAGGCATATTCATGAAATTGGCCACCCCGTGTTGGGAATTGATGAGGATCTCGTAATGTTGCACATATGAGATAAAGGCAAGAAACTGGATCTACTAAAACAACTGGAGATTACTATAAACGGCAGGAGGAATCATAATACATTAAATGAACAGCTAACAAGCAACACAAATAACTTCTTCAGAAATTTTTCAGATTTCTTTTTAATACCTGTAATTGTGTAGCAACTTTACAGTACACTGTTAGCTTTCCGTTCATGATGAGATTTGAATTTCTGCACGGCCCTGCATGGTTATATAGCATCTTAGTTTACATTCACAATGAGCTTACTCACATTACTTCTGTGTTTGTCTGGAGGATGTGGCTTTCAGGAAGATACATGGGCTGTGTACGTATATGGATGTTACTGTGACACTGCCAATACCCATGGACAACATACGCAATTCCATTTTAGTCTATTTTATCACATAATGGTGAAATGGATGTACATCTTAAGACGACATGGATGCAAGGAAACAACCCACATTTTATTTTTATTGCTCTGGCTTAAGTTTTATATTGGTCGCTTTTAGAAGTTCTTGTTTTCTTTATATATTGTAAACAGGTGGCTGAGCAAACATTTTAACGCTGTCTTAAACTCATAAACCAGGTGGATACTTTTCATATATGAGAATCAAAATTCTCCAACACAGCAGCAGCACTAATACAAGCTCTTACAGCTGCAACAATAAATCAAGCATTACCATGACTGAAACTTTCATTACTAACAACACTAACATTAAAATTACAGCTTACAAATGCATGAGGAGCATCAAGAATAGAGGTAGGGGCTATTCCTTCCAGTTTATTATTCGTGACACCCACTCCAGTGCCACTCCTTGTTCCTATGTTAAGAATACTCTTGAATACAGTAGCACGATGATGGCACAAGTCGACAACGTCCGTAGCTGGGCACTGCACAGTGGCTCCACTCAACGCAGTTGCCTGTGCAGCACCCTGAACGACACCAATTCACATCGACAACAATTCTATGTGCGTGTTGTAACAAGTCTCCTCATATGCCCTCACCATCATCCAACCCCCACCCTCTAATAGCCACTCTTCACTTATCACCAATAAAAATTTAAAAATAATAAAATAAAATAATGAAAATGACAATTCAAAATACAATTGTGTATCAGCGTTAAATCTGAGGGCATACAAAAATCTAATCAAGTGCTCTTCAAAATGGACACAACTTCTTCAACTAGACTGTAAAACACTTCCTTACCTAAAAGAAGGAGCAGGAAAACCCTGAGCTTGGCAAAGCAAACCAAAACTTCGTCCTGCACGACGTTTTATTGAGCTGCTACTCAGATCAGTTACAAATGTTGGAGATTTAGCTCCTATTGGTTCTGAAGATTGAAAAGTATTATTATTATAATACATTGCTGTAACTAATTTCTTGTACACAAATGATCAATTATTCCTTATATATGAATTGTCAGTTATAATTTCTTTTGTACACTGCATTCATACATTTAACAATAAAATATTGAAGGCGGTGTGTGTGGCAAGAAAAAGTCCTTATACACTCCTCCAGTTACAAATGAGTTGAAATGCTGTTAAATGCAGACATAATGTCAGTAGCAGGTTCCATTACTCAAACAAATATTCATGGCTTATAAGCAGAGCAGTATTGTACACAGGGAAACTATTGCTCAAAATATCAAGGTGTCCAAAGTTTGTGCTTTTATCAGTGTGTCATTTGCAGAAAATTCAGTTCACACAAAATGTGTTGTTACTTTAAAACAGGAACTGACTTCAGGACATTCGCACGAATAGTTCTAGAAAGGTGAATATTGCATCAAATCAACGGCTCATACATCATGTTTGCTGCCACTAGTCAACAATTATCCACAAAGGTGGTTATCACTCGCTGACATCTATCCATGGGCATATTTCACAGGAACTGTTTGCCAGAAGATCAGCATATTAACTACTCATGCCACTTCATATAAGAATGCACTTATAATGCACAAAAACCACATATTAAATACTTTTTTGGATAGTGTCTATTAGTACTCTTTAAAGATAAATTTTTTCTGTTCAGATATCCTTCGGGAAATAGACTTGGAGATAACCTGGATCACATTTCTATCCTCTAGAATCCCCTAAAGAGATTAATATTCATGTGCAGGTGTGTTTCTTTGAGACTACGCTTGTCATGGGAGATACAGATGTGTGAATGCCAGTTCAGGTCACCATACTAGACAATGTACTTGATTTTTGAAAAGGAGAAACTGCTTTCTAACAATGAATATTCATGATCTTTGGCATTTATGTCCTTTATCTTCTGAAGCAAAATCAAACAACGGAAAATCCAGGACAGATTGTAGCAATATTATGAAAAGGATAGTTGCTACTCACCATATAGCAGAGATGCTGAGGCATGGATAGGCACAACAAAAAGACTTGTCAGCAAGTAAGCTTTCAGCCAAAATGGCCTTCATCAGAAATAGACAACATATCAGTCTCTGGCAGCTGAAGCCAGACAACGTCTGTCAGAGACTGTGGGGTCATGTGTGTATGAGTTGTGTTTCTTTTCGTTGTGCGTATCTGCAACTCAGCATCTCTCCACTATATGGTGAGTAGCAACTATCCTCTTCACAATGCCATTACACTTTCTCTTCTGAGAACACTTTTGTAGCTTTATAGGATTTGTGGAAAGGTGCAAGACTTGTCTGGCATCACATGATAGGATCTGTGTTGAGTTCAATGTTATAAAGTTCACGACTGTAATAGCACTAAATTCTTAGTATATTGTTCTTCTTTTATATCACATAGGGAGTGCAATATACTAAGAATGTAGTGCTATTATGGTTATGAACTTCACAACATTGAACTCAAGACAGACACTATCATGTGAAGCAAGTCTTGCACCTTTCCACAAACCCTATAAAGCTACAAAACTTCTCTCAGAAGATAAGAGATATAGATGCCAAAGATCATCAATATTCAATATTAGAAACTGGCTATAAACGTTTTGTTGAACCTCTTGGTCATAGATTTGAAATGAATACTTTGGAAAACACATTAATAAGTGCTGTTTCTTCTACAAAATGTTTGTTCCCTGCCTCCCCTTCAACATTTTTGTGCTGTGAGGGTCACTCCAAAAGAAATGCACACTATTTTTATAAAAATACAATTTTCATTCTGCATGTGTGAAAGTTTTACAGTGTGTAGATACATCCTTACCGCTTGTTTTCAAATTTCGTTCAACCTGCTCCCGTGAGTGGCACCATCACAGCATGTCTTCAAGACGGCTGCTACACTTGACGTTCGTCAGAAGCAATGTGCTGTTATAGAATTCCTGTGCTGTGAAAACGAGACAGTGGGAAACATCCACAAGAGGTTGAAAAGGGTGTTTGGAGATGCTGCTGTCAATCGCAGTACAGTTAGTCGGTGGGCAAGCAGGTTATGTGATGAAAGCGGGCACAGCAATATTGAGGATTGTCCTCGCAGTGGCAGGCCTTGTACTGCAAACACTCCAGACAATGTGCAGAGAGTTAACGAATTGGTGACTGCTGACAGACACGTCACAATGAACAGATTGTCACGCTATGTTGGGATAGGGGAAGGAAGTGTTTGCAGAATACTGAAAGTGTTGGCGTTAAAAAAGGTTTGTGCCAGGTGGGTTCCCAGGATGTTGACAGTGGCTCACAAAGAAACAAGAAAAATGGTATGCAGCGAACTTTTGGAACAGTACGAGAATGGTGGAGATGAATTTCTTGGAAGAATTGTGACAGGTGATGAAACATGGCTCCATCATTTTTCACCAGAGATGAAGAGGCAATCAATGGAGTGGCATCATGCAAATTCACCCAAGAAAAAAAAATTCAAAACCACACATTCTGCTGGAAAAGTTACGGCTATAGTGTTTTTCGATTCTGAAGGACTCTTGCTTGTGGACATCATGCCAAGTGGAACCATCATAAATTCTGATGCATAATATGTGACAACACTGAAGAAACTTCAAGCCTGACTGAGTCGTGTTCAACCACATCGGCAAAAGCAGGATCTTTTGCTGTTGCACAACAATGCATGGCCACATGTCAGTCAAAAAACCATGGAAGTGATCAAAAAACTCGGATGGACAACACTGAAACACCCACCTTACAGTCCTGACCTGGCTCCATGCGACTATCATCTCTTTGGGAAACTGAAAGACTCTCTTCATGGAACAAGGTTTGAAGATGATGACTCCCTTGCGCACACTCCCAAACAGTCACTCCAACAGGTTGGTCCAGAATTTTACCATGCCGGTATACAGGCGCTGGTTCCAAGATGGCTTAAGGCAGTTGAGAGAGATGGAAATTATGTGAAGAAATGAAAATATTGTTCCTAAAGGATTATCTACACACTGTAAAACTTTCAAATATGTAGAATAAAAGATGGATTTTTTAAAAAATAGTGTGCATTTCTTTTGGAGTGACCCTCGTAATAATGTAAATAAATCACACATCAATAACCTGCTGCTTCATATTCTGGTGCAAAGAACTATAAGCAAACATGTACACCAGATGTTTTAATCATTTTGTTTTCTGATTTCCACTTGTTCCTTACTTCACAACAGGCCATTTACTGAGGAGGAAAAAAGAGTCTATAAGGACTGCAGTGGGGGAAACGGATTAAGTCTTTTGTGCTTTCCAATATTTTTGCTTAAAATAACAATAAAAGTGGACATAGAGCAATAGAAATAATTTTTAGAGTACTTCATAGAAAGGGCAAGAATTGTAGTCATCTGTTGAAGCTTTAATCTGATTGAGAAATAAACACTAACCGAAAAATTGGGATGGGGTGCCCCTGTGCCTGACACATCAATGCAAAGTTCTTGCCAACTGGTCGTTGAATCACATCAAACTTTGCTGTCGATGCAACACGGGGACCAGAGCTACTCACTGGCTCTGTAGCAAGAAGAAACAGGTTTTAGGCATGATTCACAGGCTTATTTAAAGAAGTTAAACAGGGAAATAATTATGCTTCAGAGTTTATGCAGATTAAGACTATGTAAATACTAATTTCCTCTTCTAAAACAAACATGCAAAGCATATCAATAATTATCAAACAGAGTGTAATGTATAAGGATGTACATCACAACTGATCAAATATAGGTGATACTGAGCAAGTAACAAGCTTCTTAACTTGTCTGTCCATAGTTCAGAGCCTCCACTGTTTAGCGAGTTTTGATCTCTCGTCTTACATTTATAATTCGAGGCTTTATAGGGTAAACTGTGTCCGTTATATGATCATTGGACCTGAATTCAGTGCTGTTGTTGAATCATACAATGGCTAGCTCAAGTATTTTTACACTCTTACACACCACATAATCTAACACTTCCAATCTGTTGTTTGTGGCCTTCCTGGTCCTTTATCAACCAAGAAATTTGCATTACAAGCTAACTAATCTCAGAAATATGTTCCACCTTTCATTATATTGAGATGATTGATACATACATTTTAGGAACAATATTTCATACAGTTCATGGGCTACATTTCAGTATGTTGGGAAAAACCAACTAGCAGAAAAACTACAAAATCATATCCTGAAGAAAACTAACACAAGTTTCAAAATAACCAGAGAGACACAAATTATGAAATGGCTTAGACCGAAAACAACAGAAGTGTCAGAAAAAGCATAACAGTGTCAACCACTCACAATCATCTCATCTGCAGAAAATTGCCTGCAAGATGCCACACACAAAAACAACAAATCTGCAATTTTTTTTTAGGGTGCTTTGTCAGAAATGCCTTTAGAAAAAGAATTAATTAACTGTGAAGCCACAAAGTCAACCATTTGTTGCAGTGCATCATAATGTCCAATCAATGAGAAATAAAATTCCAATGCTGGAAGTGTTACTTCAGTCTGAAATAAATCCAGATGTAATACGTATTTCTGGACATTAGCTTTGTAAAAAATAAATTCAGTCAACCTCTATTCTAAGGTACTCATAGACAAATTTCTACATTTGTTGGTACTACCATCTTCGTAAAGGCCCAGATAAAATTCTGTGAGATAGGTCTAAAAAACATCTTGCACAACCAGTATATAAAGACTTCGAGCTTTCTAAGATTAAGCTGCCTGAACTAAACTATATAATTATAAACATATATAGAGTACAAGTAGTAGTATTCCCATCTTTATGACCACATTAGAATTTCTACTGAATAGTGTCAGGTCACTAAATATCAAAATAATACTCTGTGATGATTTTAACAATGATTTTTCCAAAAAAAAGTAATGCTACACATGCTTTGATAAACTTGAGCAAATCATTCAATATGATCCCCCCAATACACTCTCCAACAAGGTCAGCTGAGCACACAGATTCAAAAATTGACCAACTCTTCGTAACTGATACTGGCTCCATATTCTCTGGGAAAGTATTGAGCATGGGATACAGTGACTATGGCACTCTGCACCTGAGCATTGATATGGGAAAAAGCAAAATCAGCACCAAACAAGTAATTCAAAGAAGAACCATTTCTGAGGACAATTTTAGGATTTTTAATTTGCTATTTGCCAAGGAAAATTGGGAAAATATTTATATGCAAACCATTGTTGATAGCATGTTCTTAATCTTTGATACCAAAAAAAAAATTGGCTCTGAGCATTATGGGACTTAACTTCGGAGGTCGTCAGTCCCCTAGAACTTAGAACCACTTAAACCTAACTAACCTAAGGACATCACACACATCCATGCCCGAGGCAGGATTCGAACCTGCGACCATAGCAGTCGCGCGGTTCCAGACTGTGGTGCCCAGAACCACTCGGCCACTTAGGTCGCCTTTGATAACACCTTCCTTTATTATTTTAATACAGCATTTCCTCTTGAAACAAAAATTTCAAACAATAAAAACAGAAAGTCATTAGTAACAGAAGAATCAAAATTCCTAGTGAGAGGAACAAATTTCTACAAAATTGCTGAAAAAATACAAAGTCACGCAAGAGTTTTCTGAGTGTTGTAAAGCTTACAAAAATGTCTATCTTACAGTCATTAGACTGGCAAACTTTTATGAAACGACAATTTCATAAGTAACTCTTTAAACAAAATGAAACCCATGTGGAAAGTTATAAAAAAGAAACTTGTAGTTGAACACCTAAAAAAGAGAATATTTTTCTATTACTTAAAGGTTCTAAGGTCACAGATCCACATACAACTGTAAACAAATTCAATGAATACTTCACCTCAATAGCCGAAGGTTCATTCAGGCTAATTGCAAGGTAACATTCTCAAGTTCCACCAATACGTCAGTGTTTGTTTACAAAACAAACCCCGACAAAATTATGAATGTAATAAAATCGTTGAGCAATAAAACCTCTAGTGGCCATGATGAAGTACCTGACTTCATATTAAAAGTAAATGCTCCACTCAAAGTAAACCTCAACCATTCATTAACAAGTGGCATTCCAGGATGGAATGTAACAATATTATAAAAAGGATAGTTGCTATTCACCATACAGTGGGGATGCAGAGTCACAGATAGAAACGACATTCTTTTTGTTGTGCCTATCGGCGACTTAGCATCTCCGCTATATGGTGAGTAGCAATTATCCTTTTCATAATATTATTACATTATTAAAGAAAGGTTCCTCTGATTTAGTATCCAGTTATCGATCTTTGTCCATATTAAGCATCTTTTCAAAATTCCTGGAAAAAGTTTTTTTAATGACATACATAAATTTTTAATGTATAATCTTGCCCCTATCAGCAATCAACAACATGGTTTTAGAAAATCTATGTCCAACCAAACAGCAATTCTGGAACTGTTGGGTCACAAACTGAAATCACTCAAATAACATAATATAGCTGAGGTATCTGCTTAGGTCTCTCTAAACCTTTTGATGTACTAGATCATAAAATACTGCTTGATAAATTGGAAAGAAAGGGAATAAGAGGTGTGGTACGTAGCTGATTAAGCTCTTTCTTACAGAACTGCAGAGAGAAGGTATCACTTCAATACCATAGACTGATGAAAGATCAATAAAATACGGTGTTCCTCAGAACTCTGTTCGAGGTCCACTACTTAAACTCATTTACGTAGATGATCTTGTTGATCACACAGGCTATCCTGTTTGCTGATGATATAAGCCTAGTGTTGACTAGATCTACTTCTGAAGACCTTCAGCCAGTGTCTGGCAACTCTGTGAAAAGACTTTCTCAGTGGTTTAACAAAAATTTCCTAATTGTTAACAGTGGAAAAACTGTATGCATCAACTTCCATTTAATTCCCTCATCCTGCCACGAACTACCAAAGTAAATTTAAATAATGATATAACTGAAGATGTAAATTCAAAAACTTTTTGGGGCTGTGGGTTCAACGGAATTTAAAATGGGATACACATATAAACAAATTATCAAATAAACTCTCATAATTGTGCTATGGACTAAGAATATTGAAATCTACCTCCACAGTAATGCAAGTGTACCATGCACTGTTCCATTCCTTGCTGCGCTATGGAATCATCTTCTAGTGAAATTCAACTCTCAGCACAAGTATATATAAACTACAAAAAAAGAGCACTGAGGATAATTTGTGGTCTCAAAAAGATGGAGTCCTGTAAATGTCACTTTATAAACTTCAAGTTCTAAACATCCCATGCTTGTTCATCTATGAAACAATCTTATTCACCAGGGAATATCTCATACGAACAGAAAAATTAATCCAAGACCAAGAACACTCATGCATTATACCAGCAGACTATCAAATATCCACCAAATTTTTTCAAGGACATCATCATACCAAAAAACTATAATTCACTTTGGTGTCATATTATACAATAAGACGCCAGATCAAATAAAACTTGCTCCAGATCCAGTAATTAAAAACAAACTAAAGGCATTTCTAAGAAAGCATTGCTTCTATTCAGTGCAAGAATTCCTGGAAATGAAAAATTAAAAAAGTGTCAATTAAATATTAAAAACTAAATGTAAGCTGAGTTGCCAAACGCAAAACTTCTGCGTCCTTTGGATAATACTGTGATTAAATATAGAACATTTGTAGGCAAAATACTAACCTATAATTCTACAGTATACAAGTATGTTTCTGTTACATTTATCAAATTTTTTAATGCTTTTTATGGATGTTCATCTTTCATTACACGTGAATTTCATTGTCTGTGCATTCTAATAGTCAGTTTCATGTTTCATGTATTTTTAAATGTTATTCTCCTTCTGTTAAATATCCAGATTTATTATTTCTGTATTCCAGTGAACATTTGTGTAAATTTTCAAGCGACAATCCATTTGCCTATATATTTCTTAGTTGCACATATTCAATGTATGCATATTCTTTGAGTTTATTCATCAGTGAGCACATCTGTATAATATTTAAAGTGACAATCCATTATGTATATATTTCTTAGTTGCTCATATTCATTTGTTTGTATACTCTGCGTATTAGTACATTCATCAATGAGCAATTTTTCTGTTTCCATTCTCACTGTGTAATTTTCTTACTGAAAAATGGCTTTTCCAATATTATGAGTACTTTTTGTACAATATGTGGTCGACAGTATAAATAAAACGTACAAATATGAACAGCAATGTATAATATGTGATCCGCAAGGTAAATAAAAAATGCAAATACGAACATCAAGACATTCTTGCATGCTCAAAACTTAAATTTTCGATCGAAAGAGGTAGCAATAAGAACAGCATAAATATGAGTTTCTTACAAACCTAAAATTTCATGTTGCTGTTGTTGTAGTGCTTGTCTTCTCAAGTAACATATGCCATACAGCCTGCATTTGTGAAAATATGTGTAATGATAATCTTCACTTCACCCTCATTGTACTTTAAAGCTAGAGGCTCATTCTGATAATATTGTATTTTGATATAGTGTTAAAAATGAAGGCTTCTCAAAAAGTATCTGACCTTATTTTTTATTGTAGAAATTAACAATGGTATCAATGTGTGTGCACTCTACACATTTGCAGGCATGCACAGAGTGCATACCTGACTGTTTTCATGGCTGCAAAAACAGTCAGGTGCCAGCTATCTGTTATCAAGTGAATAAATGTAAGAGGGAGTTGTCGAAATTTGTGCTGTGGGCAAAATGACAGAAAAAGTAAAACAATGTCACTGCATCAAATTTTGTTTTAAGCTCGGCAAAACACTGCATCAAATTTTGTTTTAAGCTTGGCAATTCTCATGTTGAAACACTCTGAAAGGTTCAGTTAGTATTTGGGAATTAAGCAATGGGTACCACACAGGTAAAAGTGTGGTACAACCACATCAGAGCTGAGCACTATCAATGAAGAGTGAAGCACGTTCAGGTAGGCCCTAAACATCCACTAATGAGGTCATTACTGACCATTTGAGGACCCTGGTGGCACAGGAGAGATGAATCACAATCAGAGAACTTACAGACAAAATTATTACTGGATCCATTCATTCCATTGTAATGGGCATTTGGACCTCAGTAGGATCTCAGTAAAATTTGTGCCAAAGTTGCTAACAACTGAGCAGATGCAACTTCGTTTGGCGATCACACAGGGCATGTTGGATACTGTAAAAAGTAATCCCAACTTTCTTAACATAGTGACCACTTGTGATAAGTTCTGGTTTTATGGGTATGTCTCAGAAACAAAGTTCCAGTCATTGAAATGGAAGCATTCATCATCCCTGAGACCCAAAACAATGAGGCAGGTCTGCAGAAATGCGAAGGTCATGCTGACTGTCCTTTTAGACTCCACTGGCATGGTCCATCATGAGTACACCCCGGAAGGTACTAATGTCAACAAGGGGTTTAATCAAGAGGTTCTGCATTGCCTTCTTAAAGCAGTGAGAAGCAAACAGCCAGACTTGTGAGCAGCGGGCAGTTGGCACCTTGACCACAATAACACATCCACTCATCATTCTTAACCCATTCAGAGTTTTTTTTGGCCAAACACAACATGTCTGTTGTTTGTCAGCCCCCCCCCCCCCTCCCCCTGACCTAACACTGAATGACTTCTGACTTTTCCCTAAAGTGAAAAGACCCTAAAAAGGGAGCAGATTTCAGTACACGGAAGACATTAAGCAAAATTTGATGTAGCAGCTGCAGAGCATACCAAAAAAGGATTTTCAGTGGTGCTTCCAGCAGTGTCAGCAGCATTGTGAGAGGTGTGTAGAACCTGAAGAGGACTACTTTGAAGGTGACTAGAGTCAAACAATTACCGTATTTACTCGAATCTAAGCCACATTTTTTTTCCGGTTTTTGTAATCCAAAAAACCGCCTGTGGCTTAGAATTGAGTGCAAAGTAAGTGGAAGTTCTTAAAATTATTGGTAGGTGCTGCCACAACTAACTTCTGCAGTCGAATATATGTAGCGCTACACAGGCATGCTTTGCAGGCACAAAGATAAATACTGGCGCCAAAACCTCTGCGTCAGTAAATAAATGTAAAAAAAAAGGTGGAAGACAGAGCTTTTTTTTATCCACCCCGAGTTTCAACCACTGCATTTTCATACATTATCCAACGAAGTAAATACAAATTCCGTATTGTTCATCTTTGAATGTAGCAGCATTTCAATGTACTACGAAAATCCGACTGGCGAGACTGTTTGGGATGTTTGTCAATATGGCCAATTCTACGTTCTGAATTTTTTCCCTACCTGTTAGAAGAGATGGTTGCTAAGAGGAACTTTTATTAATTGTGAATCACATGCAGTATTCTCTTCACCATAAGAATAATACTACTATAAACATTTTGCCATGCATTTTTTCATGTTTGCTGCTATCTCATTAAAATCTTGTCTGCCTAATAAACTACGAAACTAGAGTGAGACAACAGCAAACGCGGAAGAATATACGTATCATGTCATGTTTATATTCGTATTATTCTTATGCCCAATAGTGATACAGTCAGAAATGAAGCACGGCAATTGACTAGATTTTTAAATCTAAGATGACTCTAATTTCTGTGCAGAATGTAATGTCCTAAAGAGCTGTCTGCAAAGATTTTCAAATGGAGAAAAATTTTCGCTAAATGCTCGTTCAGAACATCTTCTATCATACGCAGTATATTATTTGGTTCTTGTTGATCCTTATCAAAGAAAGCAGCAGTGTAAGTAACAACAAACAGTAGTCTCTTGCCACTGTTTCGCTAATGAGACAATTCCTCTCTTTTTTTTTTTTTTTTTTTTTAATTGTAAGCGGCGGTAGCGTGCACAAAAGCAAGCCATGCTGCGAGTGGCGACAGGCCATAAACACTCATTATCAGAATGCAACAAACAATGCATGACACAGAACAATAATGCATTTTCAGCTTGGAGTGATGTAAACACCTATAACAAAGAGAACGGCACTTATCAGATCAAAGCAAAATAAGCAATTGGTTCAAACCAGATGAAGCACGTGAAAAAGGTAAGGTACCCGTATAAATACGGACAGAGCACCTGACGCACAGCAATGGCTACATGGTAAAGCTTAACTGCTACGCTTATGACTCGAACCAAACTACTGTAGCTGTATCGTCATTCATTCGACCTAAATTGTGTCTCATATTACAATGGACCAACTTTGTTTCGATTTGGAGGTGGGGCCTAAAACTTTTCTCTCCCCTGGAATTTCGAGTCTCAAATTTCAGGTGTGGCTTAGATTCGGGATTCCCCCCCCCCCCCCCCCCGCCCCCTTGATTTCGAGTCTCATTCTTCAGGTGTGGCTTAGATTCGAGTGCGGCTTAGATTCGAGTAAATACGGTATATCTGAATAAAAATGGATTTTATATACAAAAGTTGGATACTTTTTGAACAGTCCCATATGCCCGTAACACTCCTCAACTTGCACCATCTGTTGCTTAGGTGCCTCCAGATATAGTGGAAAGCAAATGCAGGTTTTTTGTTGTTAGGATACTCACATGTAATCCCCATAATCAACAGCTATCACAATGTGAGGGTATCCATAATGTGGCTAAATTCTGCAACTTTGCCATTAACAAATTATTTGAACAAAGTAACAGACTATGCACCCAGAGTTCCCTACATATCTCATAAAAAATCATTATACAGCTAACAATTAAAAATATATTCGAAGTTGTTACAAATCACTTAAGTCTCTCAAGCTTCATTGTGACTGGTTGACACATCCAAGTTAACAGACACTGTTAATCCTACTCTGCCTCAAAACTACAAATTTGCCAAACAGATGTTCTTTTGAATATCGCACAATCAGAGACTGTCATAGTTATGAATAACTAGAATGATGAGCAACTGGATTGGTGACACAGCTTTACTGAGTTTTATTCTGATGAAATTAGTAAGAATTATGAGACAGACTTCAGAACATACTGTAAATAATGGGGAGCAATGCCAATGCATGATCATTCAACAGCCATTCATTAACAATTGAGATTTGTTGCAAATGCATAAAATTGTGTGGAGCCCACTTGCAAGCAAGCCAGATGTACTCAGTGGGGTCGATATAGTGCAAGCTCAGGGAGTCATAAGACTATTATTATGTCTGTGGAAGATTCACTGACTCACTCCAGTAAAATTATTGGGCAAATAGCTAAAAGTCTTTAGCTGGATTTACAAATTTCAAAGGAGATGCTATAGGTAACCAGACATTTTATGTGATATGAAAGCAATCCCTTTGCCATTATAACATTAACAATGCTCAATCCCATCTCCATGCACACCAGCAGAAAACATACCTTGCTACCCTCACATGTTTTCTCTTGAAATCTTACTCTGCCATATTTGTGTTCCTGAGGGAATAAAATTTTGACAGCTGTCAGCACCACCATCGTCTAGAAGCTATCAATCAACTGTTAGTTAATGACACAGTATCTTTCTTTCAGGGAGGAGCAGCAAACACCAGAACATTCCACAGGTGCGCCAAACGTATGTATGAGTAAGGAGGGGAAGTCAGGCAGTACATGTCACTTGCACAATACTGTGGGTTCACAATGAATAGAAGCAGCAGTGTCACCTTCAACACTAGCAATCCTATTTTCTTCTAATCCCTGAACATCCTTCTATTGCTTTCATTTGGTGTCCAACATCCACGATTCAGTTCTACATTGTAATGCTTCTTTCCGTAAAATTAATGCACTGCAAATGAACCTCAGCTGTCTATTTTATCATTAAATCTTAATACGATGACACATGGGTCAGAAGTGTCACCTTTTCAAGATTTATTTTGTGCCCATTCTCCCAAACATTGATTCACCATTGATAATGTGTCTAAGATATATTTGTTTTATGTCATTCACTTAGTTATCACAGCTCTCAGTGGTAGTGTGTAAAGTTTGGAAACCACAGATACTGCCACATCAATTTGCCTTGTGCTCAACAAGTACATGCAAGAAAAATATCTTAATATTACTTTCCATCTCATTAGCACACATAATATAGAAATGCACACCAGTGTCGGTAATCCACTGGCTGTTACAGTGCTATTTTACTATGAGGCCATATCAAGAGAACGTTGTGATACACTGAAGGAAACAAAATGAGTAACTGAACTGCAGCTCTCAAAATGCTCTGTGAAGAAATTGATCATCATCAGTGATAGCATGGATTGCATCACTGTGTCATCTGTCCTTTCATAATATTTACGATGATATAGGAAGTATACAGCTGTCAGAATGAGATGGAGCAAATTGACAGAACCTGTGGAAACTTATTTGACCTTAATAGATCCAGCAAGCCTTCCATAAGTACCCTCATAAAAAATTACAACACATCCAAATTGGCCCCTCTTCAACTTCTTAAGTGTGATAAACCTGTCAGATGTTTCAGCAGTCTATAAGCAAGAAAATCGTTGCCAATAACAATGTGTCTAAGAGGAATCTCCTCCACATGTGACAGTTTCAGGCCTCCAGCAGCAAAAGATCCTCAGAAGTTCCTACATTTGCCATAAGTCATCGGTCCAAAAGATCTTTTCCCATACTTTGAGTATTTAATGACAGTGTCAAGTGCACATGGCTGAAGTGGATGTTCTGTCAGAAGTGTTACTATTTAACATAGGTGACTCTAATGAGTGACACAGAGATAAGAGAGAGAGAACAGGGTCAGGTTTGTACTGTTGTTTATGTTGACGAAAGAGAAGAAAAAGGGTGAAACTATAAGCCAGCACTAGACCATCCCTCTCTGGCATCACCAATGAGGCAAGCTAGTTTAATGTGAGGATGAATCACCATTAATAGTTCACAAGCCCCCTCTTCATGAGGCATTGAGTTTGAAATGAATCCAGCTGTTTCCTGGCCACAGTTTGTGGGTGGCCATTCATGCGGACAGGCAGCTTGTTGGTTGCCATGCCCACACAGAATGCAGCACAGTGATTGTTACTTAGTTTGTAGATCACGTGACTGGATTTGCAGTTAGCCCTGCCATTAATGGGATAGGTAGTGCTTGTGACTGGACTGGAGCAGGCGGTGGTGGGAGGATGTATGGGACAGGATGTGCATCTAGGTCTATTACAGGGATTGGAAGCAGGAGCTGTATAGGGATGGATGATGATATTGTATAGGTTTGCTGTGTGGCATAATACCACTGTGGGAGGGGTGGGAATGATAGTGGGTAGGACATTCCTCATTTCAGGGCACTATAAGAGGTAGTCAAAACCCTGGCAGACAATGTGATTCAGTAGATTCAGTCCTGGGTGGTACTGAGTCAAGAAGGGAATGCTCCTCTGTGGCCAAGTGATGGGACTTTGTAAGGTGGTGGGTGGCTGGAGAGATAAGGCAAGGGAGATTTGTTTTTGTATAATGTAGGGAGGGTAATTAATGTCTATCAATCAGAATCAACCAATGACCAATGTTGAACCCTGCCTGACTCAGTTGACTGTCCCTCCAACCGTAATAAGCCGTCACTGGCTACAAATCACCCCATTAACTTTCCAGAATTTCTTAACCTCGAACCTTGCCTCACCATTATTCCCCAGATACCTCAACATATAAACTAACCTTACATCTGCAGAAAGAATCACAATCCATCACCCACAAACTGATTCTGACCTTATAATCCTACATGCTGACAAAGGCTAAGACCACTGTTGTTTCTAACTACAAGGATTATGTGGCAGAATAACTCAGCCAGCTATCAGATACATTCACTTGCAAACCCTGCCAAAGTGGCCCCATTCCAAAAACCCAACAGAAAATACAGTCTCTCCTCAAATCCTTAGGCCCATCCCAGAACCTCTCCCCAATGTGTATCTCTCTCCTCACCCCTACAACTACCTGCACTCCTACCTTCTACATGCTTCCTAAAGTCTATAAACCCAGTCACCCAGGATGCCCCATTACGGCTGGTTATTGTGACCCCACTAAGAGGATCTCTGCTGTCATATACCAACACCTTCAACCTATTACCTGCAGCGAACCCTACAGTATAAAAGATACCAACCATTTCCTCCACTGTTCCTGCCCCTTTACCACACGGTGCCCTGCTCGTCAGTATTGATGCCACCTCCATTTACGCTAACATTCCCAATGCCCATGGCCTTATCTCTACTGAACAAAACCTACAATCTACTTCCTAGTCGCCATGACCAACTACATCCTCACCCACAATTAATTCTCCATTGAAGAAGTTAACTACAAACAAATCTGGGTTACGGCTCTGGCACTCAAATGAGACCATCCTATGCCAACCTATTTATGGGCCATCTAGATGAATCCTTTATAAACACCCACAGCCCTAAACCCGGTTCAGGTTCACTGATGACATCCACATAATCTGGATTGAGGGTGAGGATGCCCTATCCACATTCCTCCAGAACCTGAACACCTTCTTCCCCACTCACTTCAGCTGGTCCTACTCAATGGAACAAGTGACCTTCCTCAATGCTGACCTCCACCTCACAGATGGCTATGTCAGTGCCTCTGTCCATATCAAACTTATCAACCAACAGCAATATCTCCTCCTTGACAGCTGCCAACTACCCCATACCAAGAAGTCCCTTCCATACAGCCTAGCCACCGGTGGCCGTTGCATCTGTAGTGATGAGTGGTCCCTCTCGAAAATATTGAAAGTCTTACCAAGGAACTCACAGGTGTTAATTAACCTCCCAACATTGTACAAAAAACAGATCTCCCTTGCCTTATCTCTCCAGTCACCCACCACCTCACAAAGTCCCACCATCCGGCCAGAGGAGAGCATTTCCCTCATAACTCAGTTCCACCCAGGACTGGAGCAACTGAATCACATTCTCCACTAGGGTTTCGCTACTTCTCGTCATGCCACGAAATGAGGAAAGTCCTACTCACTGTGCTTCTCACCCCGCACACAGTGGTATTCCGCTCCCCACCAAACCTACACAATATCATCATCCATCCCTACACAACCCCTTCTCCCAACCCCTTGTCCCATGGCTCATATACCTGTAATAGACATATACTCAAGACCTGTCTCATTCATCCTCCCATCACCAACTGCTCCCATCCAGTCACAAGCATCACCTATCCCATTAAAGGCAGGGCTACCTGCAAAACCAGTTGGGTGATCTACAAGTTGCATTCTGCATGTGCATGACAACCAATAAGCTGTCTGTCGACATAAATGGACGACGACAAACTGAGGCCAAGAAGCAGCTGGACCACCCCATTACTGAGCACGCCCCCTGATACGATCCTCTTCATTTCAATGACTGCTTAACAGCCTGTGTCGCTTGGAACCTTCCCACCAACAACATCTTTTCTGAATTGCACAAGTGGGAACTCTCTCTGCAATATATCCTACTTTCCCATAACCCTCCTGATCTCATCCTTCATTAGTCACTGTCCTTACCCATCTAGACACCTCCCTGCACCCATTCCAGCACTACACAGCACTCTGTTCCACAAACGCACCCACTGTCTTTTTAAGTCTCTCATTTTCTACAACCCCGCCCTTCCTTCCCCTGCCCTCCATCAAATGCAAATGCACACAGCTGGCCTACCCTCTCTCCACCTCATCCTTGTTTGCTCCCACAAGCAGCACATTACCATCCCCCACTCTACCCTGCTATCCCTCCCCGCCCGTGTCTCCTCTTACCTCCACCACCCAGTTGCTTCTCCCATCATGCACTGCTGCTCACAGTCTGGCCTCAGCAGCCAGACACTGGGGTCATGCACATGTAAGCTACATTTGTGTGAGTGTGAGTGTGTGTGTGTTTTGTCTACTTCATACGAAGACCTTATTGGCCAAACCTCACTTTCTGACATTCTTTCTGTTGTGCATATCTACGACTCAGCATATACACTATATGGTGAGTAGCAACTATCCTTTTCATAATATGATTGCTGTATACATTATATACAACTGATTCTGGTTTTGATCTATTCCTGTATTCTGTCTCAAACTCTTCAAGCTCGCCAATGAAGGTATAATATCCCCAATGAATAATTCTAAACACTTCTCTCCCCCTTTCAAATACTCTGAACATTAGATACGATAAGAACACTGAATATAAGAGAATAGCACTTAAAATGCAGTTTACTGTGCTTACCTATAACTAGGTGGTGGATACCCTTGAGCTGGGCACAAGATTGAAAATGCTGATCTAACAAATTTTTCTGATGTGTATATTTTTGTAAGAGATGGAACCTTGGGGGCAGCAGCTCCTACAGGCTCTGCAAAGAATCCCAACAACTTAAATCAAGTTATGATCTCTTACCTGTATGCTGGGACGGGGAAACCCTGAGCAGGACACATCAGGGTGCAGTTGTGCCCAAGTCTGGCTTTGAATCCCCTTACATCATCAGTAGTTGGAAATTTTGGAACTGAGCTCCCAACAGGTTCTACCAGAAGAAATACAAAACGGGATACCTGCTTCCTACTTATTCTCCATTAGCACATTTCAATTTTATCTCAAAATACACTGTAAATAAACAGTGTTCCATTACGAACTATAAAGAATGAAATGACTGCCTTTGATCACACTCTAATTCTTCCAACTTCAAGTCACTTTTCCATCTTCGTCAAGCAATAGATGTAATATATATCCAGCATATGCATAAAACAATAGTGCTACACATACATGGACATTGAAAGTTACTAACTTTATGTAAACAATAAACAAATTTTTGTCATCAATAATAAACTCCATGTAATCATTGCAGTGTATGCTTCAATAACATATAAGTGAGTTAGGATGCCACTGTTGAACAAAGGGAAGTGATTTTCTTTCTTTTTATATTTTTGTTACTATATTAGTGTTATGGATTACTGTTGTATATTTCTGTTTTTGAGGAGTATGAAACAATTTTCCGTTACAAAAAGAAATGTTCTGTAGCAAAGCCAGTTTGAGCAAAAAGTAAATTGCTAATAAACCATGGTAACTGACACCCATTTATAACAGTGTCCAATAAATCCTGCATCTTCATTAAAAAAAACCGAAACCTTACCACTTCTTACTGACCACAAAATTTCCACGCATTACTCATTAATAGTCTAGCCAATAACACTCACAACTAAACATGTTAATTAAAGTAGTTTGGTCATGTTAACTAATCAAGGGAAACAAATTCAGTATTTAACACAACAACCTGAAGTTCATAACAGGTAATATCATACATGAATTTAGTGTATCAGATAAACTTACTCACATTTCTAAGTAAATGTAAAACGATGGGAAGATACTTATGGAACAGTTTCTGTGTTTATTTTTATTCTGTGGGAGAGACAGACAGAACCACAATAATTTTAAATCATTCTGATGTACAAAACAGCGAACTTTGTCCCATTATTAACCAAGCATGCTGGAAATCCATCCAATTATGAATAAGATCTTCAGTCCTCAGAGTTCGCACTGCAAGGGATCAAAGAACTGGGAAGCATAAATAAAACACCAGGGATGAGAATAGGTGAAACTACAAAAAGTAACAACACTAAATGTGATAGGACTGCCACAAATGGTCAATCAGTATGATTAAATATTGGACAATGTCTGCTGTTTCAGAGATGGGCAATAAGAAGAAAATTCATACTAGAAGAAAACTAAGATGACAATAATGATGATAATGATGGTGATGAAACAACAATATTTGATCAATTTATTGTTGATGAGGAAAAGGGGCCAAAGTAGAGGGAAAAGAAACAGATTTCTGAACTGCTGCCTCAGAATAGTTAATGTTTAAGAAAACTATCTGTCAGAAGTGACACAGTTTATTAAGTTCTGTGGATAACAATATTTGTTTAACATCAATCTCATCCCTTAGTGTGACTTGGTATGAATCAAAAACACATTGGCTCAGTATATAGGCTAGTTAGTAAAGAGGTCTGCATTTAAACTTCTTCAGTCATAAACTGTATCAGTGAACTGTAATTCAATAACTGTCCAATCAGTATATTTTAATGCTTCACAGCCAACTTGTGAACACCCTACCCAAACATGTGGGAGGTTCCTCAAATAAATCGAAATATCCTCTAGTCCCCTAGGTAGTCACCTCCACCCTCCCTATCATTAGTGTGAAGCTTTCCCCCATTAAGATGAAACGTTGCCCAATTTACAACTGATGAGCTTTCTGTCCCCAACCTTATAACTTGTTCCTGGGTACATTCTCTGTACGCAGTATCAAAAGTGAGAAACTTGTTTGGATTACACTTTGGCTCCGGCCTGTCGTCATCAGAGAATGTAGCACTTTCGTTCCGGAATGCAAGTACATGTCTATTACCATGTTTCTGCAGTTCAGATCATAGCTTTATAAAGCCTACATCATCACAGATATTATTGTATTTTTCACAGTTTAAGACCACTGTTCATCTATTGTAAAATTTTGCATTTACTAAACTTGGATGACCCAGAACGTCATTACTAATTAGCTCCTTGGTATCACAACAGTACCAACATACTGAAGATGTAAATAAACAATAAAAAACTACAAAATAGAAAAGTCTTCTTTTTGACCACAATTTCTTTTCATCCTCCACAAACTGAATAATATTGCCAAACCAAAAATTGTGGATTTGTGATTGTGATTGCTATTTATACACATGCTTAATACATGACTTCTCTTTATACAATTAAAGAACCAGATTTGCTAGTGTGTATCACTTTTGGAAACTTCACACTTACCTTTGGTGCTGTGTTCCACAAATGGAGTAGAAGAGCAAGAGGAAAGTGGATAATTTTACAAACAGTGAGTTGGTAAATTTGGACTATAAAAAATGTTTCTGATAATTTTCTGTAGCATTTCCATCTATTTGAACACGGCAAAAAAAAAAAAAAAAACTGACAACAGTGCCCATTTGTAAACAGGGGTACCCTATCCCAACATTCAGGCAACAAGTACAAATATTTAAGCACTTAAATGTGTTCTGAAAATATTTTCAAACTTATTTCAAACACAGTTATTTATTTGTAGTCATGCATTATACGTTACTTTACAAATCAAAGATCAGAAATGTAAAATTTAAAGTGATCAGTTAATAAAATTTATATACAATCCCCAACAATTAGCAGCTGGAAAATAATGTGGCCAACACGTACAGTAAGTTATTAACACCACACTTTGAACACTTTAGAACACTAAATACTCTCTACAGCTGACACAATGCATAAACATAGAATATGAGTGATAATTAAAAACTTTGCAAAAAATATGACTCTTTACTGGTGAAACAGTTATTTGGGTTACTTTCTTATCCTTTAAATGTATTAGCTGACTATTTATACCTCCTGTTGCTCAAGTATAGATTTATACAATTATTTAAAAACTAATAAATACTTTTTAGTAACTGCTAGCCATCACAATATTAAGCAAAAGTTAAGTAATGTATCACTCAATTGTGAGTGGTAGTAAATATTTTTAGAAGAAGCTGATGACTTATCATCAGTCATGATCAAATAACAACCAATTTGGCTATGACTTACTACAAAATTCTTTTCTGGTCCACTGTATTTCACTTCTTAGAAAACTGTTCTAAAATATTCATATACGAATGCTAACAACTTGCTGTAGCATTTTCACCAATCATTATGTCAACTGCTCACGATTACTGATATTTGAGAGAGTTAGATTTAAAGTTGCAAACAAAAACAGGAAGTGCTCTTAATGTCAGAGGCTGCCATTATGGAATTCTTGTTAAACAGAAAATACTACAGTCTACACAAAGTATCATCATATTCTAATAATTCAAATTAAAGGAAAACATTTTCCCCGCTCAATACATAGCTGCAGAAATTTTCAGTGTTTATTTTAATGCCATGATCACATGGAAGTAAAACTCAGTGTGCAGACAGAAACTATAACCACAGTCAGATAAAATTAATATCTGCTTATCCAATGGCAGTAGATCAAAAAACACAAACAAAAATTATAAGGTTCATTATTATTTGAAAGCTGCCAATCTTTTCTCTAGTAAATGAGAAAATTGAAGAAATGAAACTATAAATGGTAAAACAGGGAACAACACATGACAGATGCACACAAAAGGCAGGGTCTAAGCAATCCGCCTTTCCTTTTAACCTACCCTCTCTCCTAAATGAGGAATTTACTAATAATTCCAAAATCTAGGATAGGATCACGTGCTTTTCTATATGTGGCTATCAGCAAGACTTTTGCTTTCTGAAAATAAGTACCAGACAGTAATAAAGTCTCACCATTTTATAGTTTTCCTTTTGGTACAAAGAAAGCTACCAGCAAGAAGTAGGTAAGAGAAAAGTGATTTGGAAGAGGAGAGCAGAAAGAGGAAGTAAATAACTGATCTTTCCTTCCTTCTCACGGCATTTCCTTCCCATATGTCAGCATTCGCAACTGCACTTCATACCAATTCTAGCTTCTCAGATTTACTAACCTCATTATCTTATTACAGAAAAACACGTTTCAGAAAACTACAACATTTTATAAGTTTTGTATGTATTTAATGATCTGTTGCCATGAATTAAATTGATGATGTTTCTACTTCTACTTTTTTCTGTGTTTAATTAAAACTAAATTTACTTACACGTAAACTTTGTAGCAAATTAAAAACAAATGACCTATGTCTGCTTACTATAGATAAAGAGATAAGGGATCAAAACATTAGGTAATGTGCAAAAATAAATTAAAATAGTATGTAAATATGTAGGACAGTTCTGTTAGAATGTAAATAAATTAGGAGTAAAGAAGACCACTCACCAAAAGCAAAGTGACACACACACACACACACACACACACACACACACACACACACACACACACACACACACCCCTGTGCCCTTGCTTTGTCCTGGCATAATGTAGGGGCACAGGTAAGAGTGTGAGTGTGTGTGTGTGTGTGTGTGTGTGTGTGTGTGTTCATGTATGTATTTGTACCCTATCTCGACAAAGCTTGCAAATGTTATTTCTCTTTTGCATTTTGCCTGTTGACAACTCAATTCTTCTGATTTTGGTGAGTGGTCTCTTACAATCCTAAAACAATATATAAGTTTTCAATCTCACTGCTGAGTCACGGTAGCAGTTCAGCAGTGACTGTGTGGGTTTCAGAGACTAAAATATTAAATACTGCCAAGACTGTAAAACAGAAATGGTCTGTACAGCAGTTCAGCAGTGACTGTGTGGGTTTCAGAGACTAAAATATTAAATACTGCCAAGACTGTAAAACAGAAATGGTCTGTACAGGAGAGTACATAACATATGCATTGTAGTACACTTCTTGTAGATATACTGTTATTTTTGTGAGGAATTTGCAACAGCTAAATTTTCAATGGCTGCCCATTTAACCTCATGTTACAGTGATTAAATAACCTACATCCTGCCCCATGCCCCTGCTCTCTGACCCATCCTGCTCACCTTACTAAAGTCAGCAACTGCAATGACCTGTATTTGATACCTTATCTCTTCCTGTTGGTACATAGAGAGAAGAATGGAAAGATTGTTGGCTCCATCGTTCATTCAAATGCGTTTAAGGACAATTATAATACTTTGTTGGATAATTAAAAAAAAAAAAATCAGATTCTGTTCAAACTCCAATAGGCTCTTAGAAACTACCTTCCACTAAAATTACTAGCAAAAGCAAATCCTCTTTTGCAACATGACAAAATTATATAAATGCAAAGGAATATGTATAACAGACAACTGCTCACAGATTCAATTGGCCAAATACGCGAATTCCGAGACCTCTCCCTATGTTCGCAACAGTTGATTGTAAAAGATATTGCTTAACTGATACTCACCAGTGATGACAAGACGGCCCTTTGTTGCACTTAGTCGTGTTTCTCCACTAAGTCTGTGTTTTGTACGACACTGATATGATTTGTAACCATCTTCAGGTCCTACATCTCTGATATGTAATTCACCCGATGGTAAAACTATGTACTTTCCATCTGAAAATGTGTTTGTAACTTCTATATTTCAAAACATTACACTTTTAACATCCAGTTCCCAAAGAAAACTGAGCACATAGCTTTAACTTTAATTGAATGTTCAATCCTTTACCCACACTTAGCCCAAGTGTTAAGGACAACCTTGTAGTCAGAGAATAAGCAATTACTTTATTTAATTTCTTCATAGCACATTAAAGTTTACATCATTAACTGCAAAGAGCATATAAATACATAATATTAAAACTATACAGTTCAATGAACAGAAGGAACTTTCAATTTCAAAATAACAAAGCCATTCAGTATCTCTCTTCATTTTAAATATGAAATTGTAATATCAAAATATTGGCACTCACTGGGTGAAACAACTATCAATGATTTGGGTTAACATAAGACTGAAATAAAGATTCAAAATCATTTTTTCCTTCTAAACTTCAGTTTCCCAGACAGAAATGCCATTAAAAAATATAAAAGTGTGTGTTTTATTTGGGAACTGGAGTGTTTTTATCAAATTACTATATGTATTTTTTTTTTCACTTAAACCAAACATGTACCATAGGCCTATAGCACATCAGTTCTCTTTTTTCAAAGTGTCTGCAACACACCAGTTTCAGCTTCATTTATGCTAAGTAATAAATATGAAATTCAAGCCATCAGTAGAATAAATAGTAAATTATCACATACATTTTGAATCAAATGTGTCTTCCAACATACATGTATGCAAGTGGGGATTTGTTGCAAAAATTAATGCTGCATAGTTATGACATACAAAAAAAAGAGAACATTGAGAATGGTTTAAGTGAAATAAACAGAAAATAGCACTAACAAGAACACTGATTCAAGGACAAACCATTATGCATGCATTAAAGTTTTATTCTTACTCAACGTAATACAAATATTTACACTTGATTCACGTAAAAATTATAAATGCTCATGCATGCATCTTCTTAATATAATTCACAAAATATTCATGCAATTTTAATGAAACAATAATAAAAAGATAAGCTTACAACAAATTAAAGAAAAGTATGCACTTTGAGACACAAGTGAAAATGTCTTTAAAAAAGGTGGAGCATTTTGTTGCTCTGCCTCTGAAGTACTGCAGCTCTATAAGGTAGAGACTTCCAACCAGTTTTCGCCTCAAATACAGTTTCAGTTATTTCATCACTCTCAAAACTTCAAAAGAATTCTACCCTGCACGCAATTCAAAGGCAAAGCACTGCAGATCTCACACTGAAGACAGATGGTATATCTCCAGCTGTTCAACCTCTTGTACCAAATGTGAAATGATCATTCAGTTTGAGATGGTAATGAAACATGTTTAAGAAAAGAAAGGTGATGGGCCTGCTTAATCTGTTGTATGAAATTTCTCTTTTTTTTCAGATTCTTTAATGTTCTGAACTGCTGTGTGAAAATACCATCTCTCTCAGTGACATATGAAACTCAAATTTATGTAAAGATAACATGGCCTTCGTAGAATGCTAGTCAACCTGCAAGTAAAAACAAAATAACTACACTGCTGGTACCATAGTCTGTGCTGTCCATATAGATCTCTCTGCCAGTATCCTCCAACCATGATGACACAAAGACGTAATCAGCTACAAAACTTGGAATGTGACACTTAATTATTGCTGTATTTCCTCTCAAGACATGTTCATCCATTACATTCACTTCATAATGCTGAGTCACAACTGAAAATAAGTGGGAAATGTCAAACTTACATGCCATTAATGAGAGGCTGAATGCTGCTAGAAGGATTAAAGAATTTGGTATCACTTTAGGAAAATATCTGCTTACACTGTGAAAAGTTGGAAGGCTCGATTCAAATACCTATGATTCATGGACTCATTTTCGTGGACATTTATAACGTGGTCACTCTGTAAGTACAATTCTGAGTAAGTTTCTTAATATAATACATTAAAATCTGTATTGAAACCCATCCATACCATAATCAGTGGGAGGAAGATACCGTGTTCCCTGAGTATCTTCCCAAGATATTATTTCGACATAATCAGATACAAATGATGGGATGTTGCACTTGAACACAGCAGTATTACCCTTAATGACAAAGACGTCATAAACCTGTGCCTCATAATACTGGTTCACCACTGTAACAAAATTGAAGTAAATGAAGTGAGCAAACATAAGGCAAAATAGCCATTTAACAACATTCATGGCCACATCTCTGTACACAATGCATCTTAAGACACCAATGGGCAAACAGCACCTGAAATGAATCCAAACATTAGCTAATCTACTGCAAATAAAACAGTGCTCCAAGAAGAACCACTGTTGTAAAGGAGTGAAGTACAGAAGTAAGATAAACACAATAATAACATCAGAATGTGCACCAGCAGTTTTTTCTTTTTTTTCCTTCCCCTAAGGAAAATTCTATGTTGTTAGTTATTATATGGGATTTTTAGTATATTACCATAAGAGTTGCCTGCAGAAATGGAGAATCTGCTGCCATCATCTGCGACCCACTCGACAACTTCCACAAAATCAGCCACAAAACTAGGGACCAGACATTTCAAAGTTGCAGTATTACCACGAAGTACAAATTCATCAATCACTCTGCTTTGGTAGAACTGGTGAACCACTGCAGTAATAAGGTAATACATGACGCATTAGTGATATCTACAGCAAAGAAACAATTACCGTAGTCAGGGCCAGGGTAGTATGTATTTCCATGGCTATCCATCCACATTTCAACAGACACAAAATCAGCAACAAAACTTGGTACTTCACATTTCATTACAGCAGTGTTTCCACGAATGACATATTCATTGTCAGCTTCTGCTTCATAAGGCTGTGTAACAACTGTAAGCATTTAAGTATGTCACATAAAACATTACTTCACAGCTGTAGACATCAAGGTGCAAATAAAAAAAAAAGCAGCTCAACAACTATATATGCAAGCTATCATGGCTCACTGGGTATCTGCCTTTTTGCTACTTCTCAGCTGAAAAACATATGAGAAAACACATCTCAGTTGGTGCATGATAGTAGACACTAAGAGTAGTTTTTGGCAAGTTCTATAGATGACAGTAGTCCTCCATTTAAAGGAATCCTGAAATTTTAAGCCAAGTAGACATTAATGTATTTTACAATTTCTGTACTGTATGTGGCCTAAACCTTTCCACATGAAATCCTACAGAACATTCTGCAACGCCAAACAAAGGGAAATCCTTGAACAATGCAAGAGAAACAACATTAAACTTACAAAATAATAGCAACTAATTTGTTATAACAGATATGATGTGTTAGCCTGATCTATTACCATAGTCATTAGCTGTATTGTGAGTATGAACTGTTCCATCATCTGCAATCCATGAGTCAACAGTCACAAAATCTGCTACGAAACTAGGAATCTTGCATTTCATAACAGCACTGTTACCACGGATCACATACTCATTTTCAGCCTCTGTAACGTAGTACTGTGAAACAACTGAAAAAAAGTCCAGAAATTAACAGTAGTCTCAAAGTACTAAATCATGTATTTTAGAATGTAACCGGCAGCACGGCTGGCAGAGTAGAAAGATGAAGGAACACCAACATTGCTGTTCACAATAAAACAATACGTAACTGACGCCATGTTTTCTCTTTACATTTTGTACTCTTATTTTATATATAGGGTTTCATGAAGTATACTGAATTGATTTTTTTACCATATTGATTTTCAGCTGGAAAGTAAACTTCACCCGTATCAGATATCCATGACTCAACTTGAACAAAATCAGCAACAAAGGAAGGTATGCTGCATTTAAGGATTGCCGTATTGCCTCGAATTACATATTCAGTCATGATTTCAGCCTCATAAAACTGATTAACCACTGTAAAAAAGGACAAAATTACAAGAATGATGAAGTCCAATGGTCACACCTGAAGTATCATGCAATGACTGCAACGTATACTGCTCAACCTTCAAAAAGAAAAATTGATCAGATTAATGTCATAGCTAAACAAAATGAAAGCTATCAAATTTGTAAATGTGCACAATGACACAAAACTAACTGATCAATTATAAATACACTGTAATTACCATAATCAGAGGAAGGAAGGTACAAAGACCGATCACTGCCAACCCAGGCTTCAACTTTGACAAAGTCAGCAACAAATGACGGAATGGTGCATTTCAGAACAGCAGTGTTTCCCCGTATCACATATTCTGACACGACTTCTGCTTCGTAGTACTGATTTACAACTGAAGAATTTTCAGAAGAATATAGTTAAAGCCTGGATCAAACTTAGAGGCTAAGGCAAGTACATACATTGATGTTTATTTCCAATTAAGACATATGACCTCCTCAAAAAATGAAAAGATGGTCGAAACTTGTGCCATGGCAAACTTTTACAGGAAGTGAAATGAAAAATCTGAAAAACATGAATTTTCTGGATGACACTTTTACACTAAAGTCTCCAAATGTAGTATACATACTACACATGTGGGTATTTAGATACAACTTGTGATATGCATATCATTGACCACACAGTTTACAAACATGCCAACAGTGTTTCTTGAAACAGTGTACAAGATAAACTAAATTGAGATAAGCTCCAAAGGAATGAGAACAACCTAAAATACTTTTAGAAGACAGAAGAAAACTCAATGAAATTTCACTTGAGTCAAACACACACTCTAACTTGTATCTTTGAACTATTTTTGTTATTAAAATTCTGTAGTTGCAACACATCTATTAAAAAATAGCACTTGTCTGGTAACCCTATTTTTTATGCCTATCATTACAGCTGACAGTGAGGAAATCTATCCTCAAGCAATCTACCACATCACACCTTAACAAATCCATGGTAGAGCACTTCCCCACAAAAGGTAAAGGTCCTGAGTTCGAGCCTCTGTCTGGTACATAGTTTTAATCTGCCAGGAAGTTGCAAATAGCAATCAGAGGCAATGGATGGACATGTTTTATGAATAAAAGTCCATCAACTATCAACATTTCAGTTTTTTATTTGCCTACAAATATTTCAGAGTGTAAGATCTATCTTCAGGGGTTATAAGTTCCAATTGAGGCTTTCCATCATGGCCAGGTGAAACAGCAAAACACCTTAGTTTGGCATTTGCAAAATGTATTTTACTTGTGTTACCTTTCATCGATCTCTGTCTTACACATGCGTAGTCCTTTTCCTTACTCATTGCTCCCAGTTTTACTATTCACATGTAGTGAACTGCAATTTCTCAGATCATTTAATTAGAACAAAGAAAACAGACTGATAGAGATTTTAACATTTTGATACCAATTCTGCCATGCTGATATGACACTGAAGATGAGTTATGCAAGATTCATAGTTCCCACTGTTTTCAGTCTAAGAATTCTACAGAGCAGTGATAATCTGCTTAGTTAATAACAGAGACCTTTTACAACGACGATCAAACAGTATGCAAATTAATAAGATGAGTCTGTTGAAATACACTATTACACACTCACATATTAAAATCACACACTTTTGGCCTCCCATGGATATCTGTAAAGAAGATCTGATTACATGAAGGAGTCAGCTGCTGGAAAGTTTGAGTAGGGCAGTTACCATTGAGAAAGGAGTTGTCACCATATGTGTATGAATGACCAACATCATCTTGCCAGGAAACCACAGTCACAAAATCAGCAACAAATGATGGAATACTGCATTTCAAAACTGCTGAATTTCCACGTATCACATATTCGTTGTTAACTTCAGTCTGGTAAAACTGCTGAACAACTGAAAATTAAAATATTCCTAAGAGAATGCAAGGGTTAAGATGTTCCGACTCTTTGACATTTAAATTATATGCCATAATTTAGATTTACCGTAATTTGTTTCTGATGGATAGAATGTCTCTCCTTGATCAGTATGCCAAGACACAACACTGACAAAATCAGCTACAAAGGAGGGCACCTGGCATTTCAACACTGCAGAATTACCCCGTATTGCATATTCCTTGTTTACATCTGTATCATAGAACTGCTGAACAACTGCAATTATATATAGAAAGCAATCACTTACCCTTTCCCCCATTAAACTAAACATCTGTTATTACTGTTGCCTCAGCAAGAAAGTGAAGAAATAATTTTAGCTTTGTGTGAAACGAGCAGGATGGAACCTTCTCTCTCAGTGTGTGTGTGCGCGCGCGTGTGTGTGTGTGTGTGTGTGTGTGTGTGGGGGGGGGGGGGGGGGGGGGGGGATGGGGGAGGGGTCGGTGAGTGTGCATTTCATAGTATAATAAGCCATTCCCTCAAGAATAGACTGAAGTAACTGAAAGTTTGTAAAAATACTGCCATAGCTAAATGACAAACTATATAGGGAAGGGATAAAATGATCATCCTTCCCAGAATAGATCTGGACCAAACAAGCACTATTCTGAAAACACTGATTGCCTCCTGAATTTTCAGTACTGTAAATTCCTATACCAAGAGCAGAACCTAAACAAAAAGCTTAGAAAACAGACATAAAATACTTACTTGGAACGCAATGCAAGTAATGCAAAAATAGGAAGATTTCAAGGCATCACCACATGAAACAGTTAACAAACCAAAGAGCAATGACATGTCATAAAAATGTCTGAAAACCAAAGAAGTAGATTTTCAAGGAATGGAGAGAGTAAACAATTTTGTAACCAAACATTAAAGGAAGGAGATGCTAGAAATTGTAATCAATGAAGAGAAAAGTGTTAATGCAGTAGTTATACATATTTCTTAGTACAATATCCCTTATCTTGATGATATTTTTAGGTTTTTAGGAGAAAAATTTTATCTGGCGCTTAACATTAGTGTCCTCCTAATACGATCAAAAAAGGAAGAGAGGTCATGAAGAGGTATAGGGAAAATCACTCACGCAAATAATGTCCAGTCTCTGGTAAACTTAGTTTATAAACTTCCTGCCTGTTTTACAACAGCCGCTTTTGGGTTTTGTTGTGTTTCTAAAGAAAACATTACTTCAACAATCTTAGCACATTTACAGATTCTATTCATACAGTTTTAACAGTTTTGCACATTTAACAGTTTTCTGTTGGGCTGTTATTTCATTTAGATCAAAATTAATTACTCTAGTTTTCAAAATAGGAGATTTTCACCATTTTCTGTACCTATACAACTTTTTTGTTACTTATGTTATAAAATGGTTTGCTTTAAAATCAGTCTTCATACAAAGATGGACTTCAAGTTTTGATTAACCTGTTTACTACAATGTTTTTAAGAAAATTCTGGAATACTTTAGATAGCGGATTCACTTGAGAAATGGCTAATAAAATGTGAATTTATGATATATGAAGTTCAGCAAATGATGAAAGGCCTTTGACGTAAGTATCATTTGGTTTCTTTTCCTATTCTGCTAGCAGGTCTCTGCACAAGTTATCCACATAACTGATAGATGTGCCCTTCAAAAGAGAGACAATAATAAAACAATGAGAGCTCAAGCTATTGCAGGCATTGTTACAGTTCATGAATAAAGAATAACAACAGCCAGTCAGTCATGTCAGTTCATCTGATGCTGAAATCAATTATATCCTAAATGGTATGAATGGTTCATTAAAATATTCTGCAACAGTTATTTGTGCAAGTAAAGAAGGAAGGTTTTAGAGTACTGTCAACATCAAACTGACTAGAACTGGAGTACTCAATCAATTCCTAATGAACCTATCTAAGCAAATAAATAAAACAGGATAACCAGATGGAATCTGAATCCCATTGCTACCGAACATGAATCCCATGTCTTAACCACTTCATAAGTTTGTCAAATAATGAAGGTTTGAATAGATAAATAGAATGAACCAGTTTGGTATATATCATCAGAGAAGACTCTTATCTTTTAGGTACAGTACTTCTCACTTCAGAATCTGTTAGACTAAAAAAACCCAGAGGAGGGTCTTGGAAAAAGGTAAACCATTAACAAGCTTGCACTTAAAGCCATAACTGTATACTGCAATAAGGTAAAGGACAAAATACAACCATTACACATCTCTTGGCTTATTTCTCTGCAAGTGTTTTTGTTGTGAAACTACACTCTTATTTATATTTAAATGCTGCACACACATGTCTGTCTCAGTCTATGGTTGCATGTGATGTTTCCTTTGCTTTATTGGTCTGCTGCCCTCTTCGGCCTAAGCTTTCCTCCTCCCTTTCTTTCAAATTCCTTGAGGTTTCATTTCGGGATGTTTCAGAGTAATCCTTAAATCTGAATATAATTAGTATCCACAGCACAGTTTTGCTCTCTGGAGCCAAGTACTGTTTCTGTTGCTCCCTCAAATCAGTTTCTTCACACCTCATACACCAATATGAATTTCCATGCATGTGTTTACGTATCACTGAAAGTACTGAGTGTGATAACATTGTTTTCGAATAGTTGATAAGAAATCATCTTGTCTACATTGTTTTTGAGACACAGATACACACCTGTCATGAAACTGTATGGCAGCTCATCTGCAACAAATGCTCCCAAACTCATCAACCTCAGAATTAAAACAATGCAATGTCATAACTGTGACAAAAAATAGTTCTTCAGCTTATGAAATAAAAATCACATCTGACAACGAATGAGAGCAACAGAGGACAGACAAAAATCAGTAGAAAGTTTTCATAGACAACAATATAATTAATTATATCAATGCAGATGGAATACTGCAATGATTGGAATTAGTTTTGATAATGGCTTCACTAAGAGAAATGCACATGATAGCTCCTCTTTGTTCTTATTGTAACTAACTTCTCTCAATTGTCAACCCCAAAACTTCAATGAAAATATGTGTGGAGGAAAAATAGTAGGCCTAATATCTAAGGGTAAGAATATTATTAATGTGTGTGTGTGTGTGTGTGTGTGTGTGTGTGTGTGTGGGCGCGCACACACTTGCACATGTGTAAATAAGTGAACATAAAAAAACAAGAGGAAAGACATCCGAACATGTAGTGATGAGACTTGGGTCCTGTAAAAAATGTTGGACAAAGGTCATTTACAAAATGTTCATACTCAACTTTAGATATGCAGTGAGAATCACATATATTATTTCAAGCCGCTAAGTAACTTTTCTTAAAATTTCACATATTTGTAATAAAAAATGTGATATGAACATTTATTTTTACATATAAGTACAAGTGCTATGTTCATGGTACACACATTGAAAAAACTTGAATGAAATGAATCTCTCTGCAAAAGTAACATGAGAGGTTTATACTGTAGCTTCAATTGTAAAAATTAAATTCTTGTGATTCCCCAGAATTATGCAACCCTTTCAGAGTGATGCCACTTTAGGGACCTGCTTCTTAATCAATACTGTTTTCTTGAGTTTCACAGAAAAAGTGATAAACAGTCCCAGTGTGATTAATGGAGAGCACATACAAACTAATTCAGTATGATCAGGGATTTCAGCTCCCACCTACTCCATCTAATCTAAGAGGGTGGAAACTTCTTGGTCTCAAGATACGTTTGGTCACAATTTGACAAACATAATAAGTTTACACTACATTTACATCTTCTGCAGTGTAAGGAGAACCAGCCTGGCAACTGTCCACCAAATTATTTAATCCAATATTAAAATCTTTAAATTTGCTTCTAAAATATTGAAATTCTCTTCTATTATAAAGTTTCCTCCCATTTATTGTTCAATGTCTGTACCATAATCACTGAAAAAATTAACAGCAAGAAAGGGAAAAAGGAAGCACACAGACTCAGATCACAACGTATAACATAGAATGTTCTACAGCAGACCAATGGTTTCTTTATTATGAAACTGCCCAAATTATAAATTTTAATATAGTTAGATATTTTACTGTAACTGCTTTCATTACTTCCCATCAACCAGGATGACTTGCTAACCCCTTCAACTTTATTTCATATTTCTGAACTACTTAAGAAGCTTCAGGAAACAACAGTCAAATGTCATCAGCATGTTTGAAATGGGCTGCTTATATAGAAGAGAAAGAAAAGTACTGTTAAGTATGTAAGATGACAAAGTGATTATCCAATATTCAGTTGATGTCAACAAATACAAACTGAACTACACTGCAATCCAACGATGCTGGATACAGAAGACTCCTGTGATATGCCTTCACTTTTGATGCCTTTTAATGAAAAGTTCTCTCATCTCATATCGATAATATTTGTCCACCTGATGATTACTTACATCAAAACAAGTTGAAAAAATAAAAAATATTAACAATACAGATTTTGGTGGTATTACAATGTTTTTTTTTTTTTTATTTCATTTCCCCTTCACTTCCTCTGAATTCTCCTTCCTCCTCATCATGTTATTTATATTTCATCCACCTTCTATCACTCTCTAATTCTTTTCTTCATAGACAAGGCCATTTCTGTTTGTCCATCACATCTGAAATATTTTGGTTGTTCAAAATTGGACATTTATGGCCTATGCTTCATTCCTCTTCACATCATACATTCTCAAAATGGGGTTCAGCAAAATCTATTTTGCTTTCTTGTTTTGTTTTTAAATAAAAACTATGTCCTGCCTTTTCAGATTTTTGTCTGGTTCATCGGTTGGTTTGTTGCTTGAAGGGACTAAACTACTAAGGTCATCAGTCTGGATCTCCATGAATGGATGAAGTATTGAAAGAAAATGTGGGCTGCATGCCACTTACAGGTTGCTAAACCATTTATTGTAGCATTCAGTTGTGGTTACTTTTTTTATCACAAGTGCAATTTTATTGCAGCTACGTGGTGACATGAATACAAAAGATATACTAACTATCTTCATTTCTCAATTGTCACTGTAACATACAGACTTCGACACACAGGAATCTACAGAAATGTCTACTCCTATCCAGGTACTGCTCCTCAGGCATCAAAAACATTACATGAGCTTCCAAAATTATTATTATTATTATTATTATTATTATTATTATTATTATTATCATATTTGAAATTTTGCAGTGAGCAATAATTACATCAGAAGTTGAAATAGTTGTTTCAGGTAGCAAAAAACAACAGTGCTCCAGTAAAATATTTGTAAGAAGAAGAAGAAGAAAATAAGATGAGGTGCAAAATTTTTAAGAAAGATGCTATTTTGTACAACATAAGAATTAACTATATTATTTAACATCTGGATGAAATGTCTATATTTTGGAATAATGCAATTTGAAGAGTAATGTGTTGAACTTCATTATTATGCCCATAAGATTTAATTGTTCCAAAATCATTTTAGAAAGGATGCCCTGAATATTTCAGAAAATTTACAGATGAATGTAACTGACAACAAGCAAATGATGCACTGAAAGACTTGTTCAGCAACAACAAAAGAGTTGTATTTAACACCCATCTTCTAGAATCCTTTATGAAATTAAAAAAGTCTGAGGCTGGCATGTGCACAACCTTCAGCAGCACTCAAACTTGTGAGAGAACTTTCCTAAAAATAAAATAATTAAGTCTGCAATGCAACTGACACAGATGAACATGTGCATCACATTGTAAGAATCAGTGCAACTAAAGTTGATATAGTCAAGTTGATGTCCAGTTTGCAAGCCCAAGCATCTTAAAACTGACTACACTTATCAAATTATCCATTCTTTTTAAAATGTAACCTAACAGTATAACAGAGCTTATCTTTTGACTAACGAATGAATCAAAGTAATTCTATTACAAATTGTATTGCTCAAGTTATAGAAGTTTTATTTTAAATGAAGTATATCATACAAAATATGTTAAATTTTGTTTGACTAACTTTCGCCATTCAGGTGAACACACTACATAACTGATGTAAAACTTCTGTGATTACAATGCAAAAAACCTTGAAAATAAGGAATGTAAGATGGTGACATTTGATTGACAAACAACTTTTCTCAAGTTCTGAAAGGTCACCAAAAGTTGTAGATATGCCACTAGCATGTTAGAATAAAGGGTGGTGTCTTTCTTATTTATTAATTCTGACTGATTGATGAAATCTTTCCATCCGTAGGTAACAGAATTTAAAATCAAATGTTTGATCTCGTAGTGGAGAAATTTTTTTCAGTGCATCAGCATTTTTCTTGTGTCAATCCTTGCTTTATCTAAGTCCATATTGCTTCAGCTTATTTTGACAACTAGCTGTATCATTCATCACTGATAAATGTAGCTAAATTCTGTTGTCCACAATTAATAGTTTCAAAAATTCTGAAAATTCATTCTCCTTCATATATTTTTCTCAAATGGAATTTCTATTTGCCAACAGATCATGTGTAATCAAGCTGTTATTACAATGACACTGTATTTGTACCATGTTTAGTTTCTTAATATAATTACTGAAAATGTGCTTTCTCATTATTTCATCAACTCCTCCACTGGAAACATGTGCAGCCCAGAAAATATTGAGGTTCTGACCATGCAGACTGTCGATATTAAATGGTTGCCAACCCCTGTTCTAAATAAAGCTATGTACAAATATCTGACTCAAATACCATAATCATTCTTATAAATGTGTGAAATCCAGTTCAAGTACCTTACAAGAAAAGCAACTGTTATCACAATGATACTTTCTGACTGTGTGCTTCCTTTTTTACATAAGTATTTCATTTAAGGCACAACACACAAGGTGCAGAAACAAGACAAATCAGCCAAATAACATACATATAACAATACACATGATGGAAGGTAACCACTTACTCAGCATGCAGCTGAGACATTAAACACACACACACACACACACACACACACACACACACACACACACACACAGAGAGAGAGAGAGAGAGAGAGAGAGAGAGAGAGAGAGAGAGAGAGAGAGAGAAGAAAGGGAAGGGTAAACTGGCTGATAAAATAGCAGTAAAGTTAAAGGACGGAGGCAGTGTCATGAGTGATAAAATATCAGGGTTATAGGGATCAGAAAAGACTCCTCTTTAGGGTAGGGAGGACAGAAAGAAACCAAGTTTTAAGAGAGGTTAGGATTGAGAGAAACCTTCAGTTTGAGAATGGAACCACAAAACATAATTCTAGTTTATTTCATCAGCATAAACAGCTGTTGGTTCAGAATTTTCAACACTCAGCAGGAATTTCAACTCTACCCAATTTTAACTCAGTCAATGTGAAATGTAAGCTCTCTTCACAGCATCAAAATATTCGAAGACTGAGAAATAAAATTAATGAATTAATTAGCTGCATAGATAAATCAGAGTCCTCAAACCCAGCTGACATAATCTGCCTCTCTGAACATCATGTGACCAGTGGTATAGAACTTTTAATTGTTACAGGATTTAGGTTAGCATCTCACTTTAGTAGAGCAGAAATGGGGAAAGGGGGAGTTGCCACATTCATCAGGAACTGTCATAAATTTAAGAACATAGTCAGACATAAACTTTGCCTTGAACAGCATGTGGAAGCATGTCTAACAGACGTAGAATTTCATAAAAAATCCTTCATAATATTAAGTGTATATCAAGCATCTGCAGGTAACTTTAATCTGTTCATAAACTACCTAGAAGCTGTACTGGGCCATTTAACAACCAAAAACAAAGCAATAGTGGTTGTTGGTGACTTTGATGTAGATTTCCTTAAAGACTCTCCCAACAAGAACTTATTTGAGTTAGTAACACTATCATTTTGCTTAATTCCCACTGTAAAGTTCCCAATTAGGGTAGCCAATTGCTCACAGACAGCCACTGATAATATCTTTATAGAAAAGTCCAATGAACAAAATTATATTACAAAACCAATAGTCAATGGCCTCTCAGACCATAGTCAATGGCCTCTCAGACCATGGCATGTAGTTCCTTCTGTTAAATGTTAATACTGAGCAGGATATAAAATCTGTTAAATCTGAACTCAAGAGGGTAATCAATACACCAAAAATTGATTATTTTAGGACACTCCTCAGAGACATTCACCTGAGTGATGTGTACAGTGCTCATGGTATGAATGAAAAATGTAACACTTTTCTAATAAAGTGCTTACCTTACTTGAACACAGTTTTCCCCAAAACTAACCAAGGTTAGAGCAAAGTCTACAAAGAATCCATGGCTTACTCAAGGAATAGAGGTATCTTGTAAAACAAAAAGAAAACTGTATCTTTCAATCCGAAACACTTCTGATGTTGATGCTATAGCACATTACAAGAAATACTGCAAAATATTAAAGATTGTAATATGGACTTCAAAGCAAATATATTACAAGGAAAAGAGAGCTATTTAGATAACAAAATAAAGACAATATGGGATATAGTGAAGGAGGAGACTGGTAGAACCAGACATGAAGAAGGGCAAATAGCATTAAGAGTAAATGATACAATGGTGACAGATGTGTATAGTGTTGCAGAACTTTTTAACAAACATTTTATAACTGTTACCGAAAAAGATGGGGTTGTCAGGTTTTGTAGATGCTGCCATGGGATACCTCAGACCACACATTTCAAGTAACTTTCATAATATGAATTTTACCCTCACTATCCCAGCACAAGTAATGTCCATCATAAAATCTTTAAAATCAAAAACATCCAGTGGGTATGATGAAATATCAACGACATTAATTAAAGAATTTGATTCTGAGTTAAGTAACATATTAAGCTACCTGTGTATCCAAACAATGGAAAAACAATGTATGTGTGTCTACTGCCGACAATGGCCTTAATGGCCAAAAGCTATGATTGTGTGAATCTTTTTATTGTGCCTATCACGACTCAGCATCTCCGCTATATGGTGAGTAGCAACTTTCATTCTCTGGTATTTTTATCTATGTAACCAGTCATTTATCAGTGGAATATTTCCTAAATGGTTGAAATATGCTGTGTTAAGCCACTGTTTAGGCAGGGAGATAAACAAATAGTGTCAAATTTCCATCCAATTTCACTTTTGCAAGCATTCTCAAAAATTTTAGAAAAGGTAATGTACAATTGGCTTTATAACTATCTTATCACAAATAACATACTGCCAAAGTCACAGTTCAGATTTCTAAAGGGTTCTGATATTGAGAAAGCTATCTACACTTACAATGAAAATGTACTTAATTCATTAGACAAAAAATTGCAGGCAACTGGTAAATCACAATATCCTTTTCATTAAATTATAATATTATGGTGTAACAGGAAATGCTGCAAAATGGTTCAAATCTTATAACTCTGGCAGGAAACAAAGGGTGTTGTTAGGAAAGAGACATGTATTAGGCTATCAGGCACCATCCAACTGGGAACTAATTACATGTGGGGTCCCACAAGATACCATCTCAGGGCCCTTGCTTTTTCTTGTGTATAGCAATGACCTTTCATCAGGAACATGACCAGATACCAAATGTGTTTTATTTGCCAATGATACAAACATTGCAATAAATAGGAAATCAAGTATAATCTTAGAAAGATCAGTTAATAAAATATTTGTGGACAATATCACTGGTTCCTAGTCAATTCATTGTCACTAAACTTTGAAAAAACACACTACATGCAGTTCAGAACTTGTTAGGGGTGTCACACGAGTACATGCCTAACATATGATGACAAGCGGATAGAAGAAGTGGACAGTGTTAAATTCTTGGCATTACAGCTTGATAATAAATTCAACTGAGAGGAGCACACTACTGAACTGCTGAAGAGTCTTAAACAAATCTCTATTTGCAATGTGAATTCTGTCAGACATAGGGGATAAAAAATGAAAAAGTTGGCATACTATGCTTACATTCACCCTATAATGTCATATGGGATTATTTTTTGGGATAATTCATTAAATCAAGCTAAAATTTTCCAGGCAAAAAAAAAGTGCAATAAGAGTTACATGTGGTGTGAACTCAAAAACATTCTGCAGCCTGTTTAGGAAAATAGGGATACTAACTACTGCTTCCCAATTGATTTATTCCTTAATGAAATTGTCATTAAAAATATATCACTTTTTCAAGCCAACAGCTCAGTTCATGGTATCAATATTAGAAAAAAGAATAATCTTCACCAGGATTTAAAGTCACTTACTCTTGTACAAAAAGGTGTGCGTTATTCAGGAACACACATTTTCAATAACTTGCCAGCAGCCATAAAAAGCTTAACAACCAATGAAATTCAGGTTAAGAGAATCCTAACGGATTTAGTGGTGGCGTGTATCTCTCTCTCTCTCTCTCTCTCTCTCTCTCTCTCTCTCTCTCTACTGGCCATTAAAATTGCTACACCACTAAGATGACGTGCTACAGATGTGAAATTTAACCGACAGGAAGAAGATGCTGTGATATGCAAATGATTAGCTTTTCAGAGCATTGACACAAGGTTGGCACCGGTAGCAACACCCACAACATGTTGACATGAGGAAAGTTTCCAACCGATTTCTCATACACAAACAGCAGTTGACCGGCATTGCCTGGTGAAACGTTGTTGTGATGCCTCGTGTAACAAGGAGAAATGCGTACCATCACGTTTTCGACTTTGATAAAGGTTGGATTGTAGCCTACTGCGATTGTGGTTTATCGTATCGCGACATTGCTGCTCGCGTTGGTTGAGATCCAATGACTGTTAGCAGAATATGGAATCAGTGGATTCAGGAGGGTAATACGGAACGCCGTGCTGGATCCCAATGGCCTCGTATCACTAGCTGTTGAGATGACAGGCATCTTATCCACATGGCTGTAATGGATCGTGCAGCGACGTCTCGATCCCTGAGTCAACAGATGGGGTCGTTTGCAAGACAACAACCATGTGCACGAACAGTTCGATGACGTTTGTAGCAGCATGAACTATCAGCTCGGAGACTGTGGCTGCAATTACCCTTGACGCTGCATCACAGACAGGAGCGCTTGCGATGGCGTATTCAACGACGAACCTGGGTGCACGAATGGCAAAATGTCATTTTTTTCGGATGAATCCAGGTTCTTTTTACAGCATCATGATGGTCACATCCGTGTTTGGCGACATCGCGGTGAACGCACATTGGAAGCGTGCATTTGTCATCGCCATACTGGCGTATGATCCGGCGTTATGGTACGGGGTGCCATTGGTTACACGTTTCGGTCACCTCTTGTTCGCATTGACGGCACTTTGAACAGTGGACATTACATTGCAGATGTGTTACAACACATGGTTCTACCCTTCATTCGATCCCTGTGAAACCGTACATTTCAGCAAGATAATGCACGACCGCATGTTGCAGGTCCTGTACGGGCCTTTCTGGATGCAGAAAATGTTCGACTGCTGCCCTGGCCAGCACATTCTCCACATCTCTCACCAATTGAAAACATCTGGTCAAGGGTGGCTGAGCAATTGGCTCGTCACAATACGCCAGTCACTACTCTTGATGAACTGTGGTATCGTGTTGAAGCTGCATGGGCAGCTGTACCTGTACACGCCATCCAAGCTCTGTTTGACTCAATGCCCAGGCGTATCAAGGCTGTTATTAAGGCCAGAGGTGGTTGTTTTGGGTACTGATTTCTCAGGTTCTATGCACCCAAATTGCGTGAAAATGTAATCACATGTCAGCTCTAGTAAAATATATCTGTCCAATGAATGCCCATTTATCATCTGCATTGCTTCTTGGTGTAGCAATTTTAATGGCCATTAGTAGCTGCTGCACCATTTCAGTGCGTAATGTGTTCATTGTAAATAAATACTGTAGTAGTTCTATTATATGTTTATTACCCCATAAATAAATAAAAAGATTTTTTAAAATTTTAAATTCAGTGCATTAATGCGATCTTAGTAAATGAGTGTTGTAAAATGATCCTTTCATATAGTATTCATAAAAAAAAAGATCATTCCACTTGGGACCTGTGGAAAGTACATTATCTTATTTGTTTTAGTTGTCAATATTTGTCATGTATTATTGTTTTTCTGACATGTTCTACATCCTGGAGGACCCACTATGGAACAATTGGAGTGAAAGTAAAAAAGAATAAGGAAAAAAAGAAGAAGAAGAAGAAAAAGAAGAAGGAGAGAGAGAGAGAGCGAGAGAGAGAGAGAGGAGTCACTGCCACAGCCAAGCAAGTGTGTGTGTGTGTGTGTGTGTGTGTGTGTGTGTGTGTGTGTGTGTGTGCCTTGTTAGTCTGTTAACTCAGAGGAAGGACAGTATTCAAAAGCAGAGAAGTGGTTTCAATCTAGTTTGTTGACTGCCCAGTGCCTGAGTTATACAGCGAGCGGCACTCCACTCATTACACTGTCTAATTTTCAGTATGGATTTTCCAGTATAAAAAAATATAAATGTTTTTTAATGTCTGTTAATAAACTAATGACTGTTACTACAGCAGTAATGGCAGTACAACAGTTTAAAAAATGTCATGGATTATATTACCTGCTGTGTGCAAGCCTCCTGAATCATCCTCTACATAGCAGCAACAATATGAATTAGTTTGGATTACTACTCTCCATATAGAGGAGGCACTGAGTAGCAGACAGTCATACATAGAAGTAGACTGTAGGATATTACTGAACTATGGGGCTAAGTCCTTCGTCAGATGTAAAGCGCAAGCATGTGCACGCGCGCGCACACACACACACACACACACACACACACACACACACACACACTCTCTCTCTCTCTCTCTCTCTCTCTCTCTCTCTCTCTCTCGCTCTTAAACACATGGCTACAGTAGCCACGTGTGTGTGTGTGTGTGTGTGTGTGTGTGTGTGTGTGTGTGTTTTCTACATCTGACAAAGACAGCTCAACAGTATCTTACGGTCTACTTGTACATGTGCCTGTTTGTCATTCATCATTTCCTCTGTGTCATGATTGCCAATATATTGTTGTTATTCCATCTCAGATTTTCTGTAGTTTCATTCCTCTAGATGAGGGTTTCCCAAACTGTGCTCCACAGGAAGTGAGTTCCGCAGGAAGTGAGTAAACACTCTACTAAACCTATTAACATCATGACTTTTTTTCGACATTTGGACAATACTATTTTTTTAATTTTATTTTTGTGTTACTAGTTCCAATTTAAAATTGAAGTAATCACTGAATAAAACAAGTTTTACCCATTTTTTGAAATTGAATTAACTTACAAATTAACAAGATGTTCCGCCAGTTTACCAGGATTCTGAAAGTGTTCCTTTGGAGGAAAAGTTTGGGAACCCCTGATCTAGATGATACATGAGAGTACTGTAAACTGCTACTTACTTTTAATTTTTCAATGATATTCACGACCTACACAGGATTTGGTTCTTTTTACTATTATGAGTAGTTTAATTTGACAAATGAATTTTAGAAAGAGTAGGATTTTGAAACACAAAAATGTTTTGTACTGATTTAGAGCAGTTCATATCTACACCATATGAGAGACCCAGTAATAAAGCTGTGAACATGTATGAGACTGAAGTCCTAGAATACAATTTTGTCATCAATATATTGCAGATAAATTATGGTCCTTTTACACATTGAACACAATAAATCTCTCTCTCTCTCTCTCTCTCTCTCTCTCTCTCTCTCTCTCTCACTCTCTCTGTCATGTGTGTGTGCACTCTCACGCGCCCACCTACCCACCTACTGCCCCCCCCCCCCCCCCGCCCGCTCCCCCCCCCTCCCCCCACCCCCACAAGCTGCACAATAGAGATCACCTTTCTTTATTTATCGTTGGACTAGTATGAAACACATGCCCTTCATTAGCAGAATTTGCATTACACAAGACGAAGTATCTTTCAAAATACAGGGTGGTTGTAATTAAATTTTCGCTACTTGAGAGGGCCCCATGAAAAACGAGTGATAGTAGGGCAATGAAACTTTATGCAAACATTTGTAAGGACATACTGAAGAGAAATAATAGCTAAACCATTGAAAGAAATACATTTTAATTTGAACATATGAGGGTAACATTTTTTCATTTCATACCATATTTATGTTCCACATTACAAACGTTTCACATATCGAAATTTCCACATATTTGATGAAACATCATGATATTATTTTGAACAAATAAACTGACTTAAGAAGAAGAAGTTCATATAAATTTCCACAAAGTATTCTCATAAATCTTTGGTGCTAAAACACGATCCTCTGTTTAGAAATGTTGTTAGCATAGATAAATATTTTATAAATGAAATTATACAATCTAACAAATAAACAGCTCAGTCGATATCTTTGGATTTTAAGCATGTCATCAGTTGCAAGCACATAGTATCCAAAAGTAATATGGTTATTGCAAATGTTATATAATTAGATACTTGTCTTCTGTAATGCAGATACCACTGATAAAGGGCACCCACCCGGTATTACTCTGGCAATAAATAAATATGTAAATGAAAAGAATCTCTATTGAGCATACGTTTCCAATATTTGCAAGCCGCACTGTACCACTTGTTCACAACATCCATATTTGCTGTTTAGACCACCAATGCCCCAGATCCATCAACTGGTTCACAGAATGATGGGTTTAAATCCAGCATGCATGTGGAAATACAATGTTAAAATCATCCAAGACAATGTGCTGACAAAAAATGTTACAGCCAATACTCACTTTCTAAAATGTTAATTTGGCCCCTCAGATTACCTGCTAACTCAAAAGCTGGCTATCTCGAAATGCACTCTCCAAATCACTGATGTAATCAGAGAAAAATGTTCTGTGCATAATAACTAGCTCTTAACAAGGATGTGGGGGCTTCCAAAGAGCTAGAATCAACATACATGAGTATAGCTCTTACGGCTTACATACATAGTAACATTTAGAAGTATCCAGATACTATTAAACCAAGGTACTTATCTTGTACTGCATATTTCAAACAGATAGTTTGTGTTTTTTCTTGAGAAATAACTTAACTGGTGCATTCTGAAATCTTAATTTCACCGCAATTTACAAACATTTTAACAGGCATGAAAAGAAAGATAGACATAAAATTCATTCAGGTGTCCCTCAACATGACAAAATGAACACCGATACATTTATTACTCCAATTTACATTAGGAAAATAATTTGAGCACATCTAAATTAGCTGTGTCCTTTTTCCCTGGTATTAAAATATGCAGTACTTTGTCATTTGGCTGACTAATCTACAAAATTTCAGAAGTAAGTCTGCTATGACAGTATGTAATAATTTCTGCACCTTGCTTCACAATCCACTGTAGATTCTTTTATATCAATAAAACTACATATTTAATATCTGACATACCTGCTCTGACATTAACATCCCTTGAATGAATAGAACCAACTGAATTTTTTGCCAGACACACGTAAACCTGTGCATGTACCTCTTGTCGGTAGTCTTCGGCTCGAAATGGTGGGAAAACTAAGTTTCCATTGGGCATAACCTACAAAAATAACACAACTTTAACAATAACCTAGGAGAGACCTAATTATCAAAGTTATAGCTGAATACATTAAATGAGAATTAAAATATGAATAAGAAAAAGTTTAATTTATAATGAGATCATTACTGACAAATTTCCACTCCTAAGTCATAATATCTGGTATGATGTAAATCTTCTGTGGATGATTAGAAATTGCAATTAACTTATAAATTAAATTTCATTTACAGTGACAACACAGGCTGTGACTACTGCATTTATATCTTTAGATAAACACAAACACACACACACACACACACACACACACACACACACACACACACACACACAAAACTAAAAAAGTTATTGGGGTGGTAGAAGTTTTCTCGGACTGCAACAAGATACTGTTGATGTTGTGAAGTCTTGTTTTTATGTTTGTGCTTCAGTAATAATGTTATGTCTGCAAAACACTGTTGTTCATGCAGCAGTTTACAGAAGTCCAATTGTGTGTCTTCCATTCAAATGGACAAACTGGAATATCATGCTGCCATCAAAGTTGTTCTGGTTGGTTTACCACCAAAAGTAGTTTGTCTAAAGTATGTGAAAACTTATAAGAAATTTATACTTTCATCTACAATAGTGAAGAATTCATATACGACAACTTGTCTTGAAAATGATTCGTATGAAATAAGTCTCAAAAGTTCAACCACACGCAAAAGGATGAAAAAGTGGGCAATGTGTAGTGAGCAAGTGGGGATTAAAGGTATCCCCAATGACTGATGGCACAGGTATTTCAGAGGAAAGAATCATCATCATCATCATCATCATCATCATCATCATCACCACCACTACCACTACCACTACCACCATCATCTTGTACAGCTGTTGGCCACATCTGTTGGAAGCACAAGCCTCTCCATCACCTTCTTTCTTTCCACCACTCTCCCATCTCCACCTTGCTGCAGTCCTCTCCTTTCTTTGCATGCAGTCTTTCCCTCCTTTCAGACACTTGTCTCTCGGTCTTCCATTTGTATTTTTCCCTTTCTTTCATCTCGTATATCTTCCGGTGTCTCCTCTTCTCCTATGTCGATATCGTCTAAGCCTTGATTTCTCTATCCCACCCTGTATTAGTTCGTCTACCACTGATTCCCTGAACCTCTCATTCCTCAACCTGTCCATCCTTGTCACTCCAATACTATTTCCAAAGAATTTCATCTCACTAACTTGGGTTTTGTATCTCTCTCTCCCTGCCATTATCCAAATCCCGTAAGTATATCTCTGGATTTCGAATTCACTGCACCCAATAAATAACCCTTTTCCTGTTTTGAGTACATCCTCACTCTCCATAAGGCTTCTAACACTCATCCAGAATGCTTATGCTCACCAACCCTCCTCATTTATTTCTCTGTTGTTTCTCCTGTAGCAGGCTTCCCAGATATATGAAACTCCCAGCCTTCCTCTGTTGTTCCCCACCAGTTGTTATTATAGTTGTGATCATCATATCACACTTACTTATGCTAAATTTCGTCCCATATCCTTGTACTATTCATTGCCATACTCTTCTTTATATGCCTAAATCATCACATTGTCAGCAAACAACATTGCTTTCATCTTTTCTTCATGTGCCAGTCCAGTCATTATCTCAGCCTTCACCCACAAAGGTAAAAGTGCACTTCCCTGCCTCAAGACCTCCTTCTGTTCCAGCCTATTTGATTGTCTGAGGGAAGAGTATTTTACATTTTATATGAAGTAATAACTATGAGAAAGCTCAGTGAAAGTCAAATGCCACATTTGTTGAAAGAAAACAAAGCACAAATCAGAAAGCGGATTCCTCAGCAATACCTTGTTTTAAAAGAATCCTACTAATTTAGTGCACTGATTTGTTATTGTGAATGAGACACTGTTGCAACTTGATACCAGAAATAAAATGGTAAATAAAGCAGCAGGCAGGAGCTGGTGGTTCTGCACCTGATAACACACAGACAATTTAATCTGCTGTAAATAGCAGAGTCAGTATTTTGTGGGATAAAAAATGGATTTTTCTTATTAATTATCTTGCAACTCCTCTGCTCCAACTTCACTAAAAATACATCGTAAGAAGCCGTGGTTGGAAAAACAAACAACAGAGTACTGCAAAGGTGCATTGGCAATGGGAAGACCAAGAGCTACAGGTACAAATTGTTGAAACATGCATCACATTAACTACATGTGGAACACTCGGACTCAGTAGCAGTCGTAAGCTTTTCTGTCCTCAAGAAAATCAAAAACATTGCACTATTAATGATTCTTTTGCATGAATCCCAATAGTGTGTAAGATTTGGTTTAATATTTTACTTATCATCACTCAGGCAGCAGAGCTCACACTGTGATGCTATCCGATCACTGAACGTAAAACATGCAACAATGCCAGTGACTTCATCAGCAGCTACTACAGAACTTGTATCATTCTGAGGCCCTCCTCACCAATATCAGCTCCTCTGAACTACAACAGTTACAAACATACCTTCACCATGCACCTCCTCCCTCCTTTCACCATCTCTTTCTCTCTCTGTCTCGCGTTTCACTCATTATTTTAACCTCATTTTACTACTGACATCTACAGGCAAATTCGTCCTCCTCATCTTCTGCTACCCATTATCTAACCATCCTTACACACATCTTATTCCATCCCAAATGTCATACTCCCGTCCTACGTTCCCACACCAGTCAGCATGGACAATAAGAGGGAGAGGGGATGGAGGGGTGGGGTGGAGGGGGGAGGGAGAGAGAGAGAGAGAGAGAGAGAGAGAGAGAGAGGGAGAGAGAGAGAGAGAGAGAGAGAGAGAGAGAGAGAGAGAGAGAGAGAGGGAGAGATAAACTGCAAAACGACCAACACCTCAATATTTAGTGAACTTTTCTATGGTGTTACATGCGAAGCATCAATCAGCTGCAGGTGAGTGAGTGCTCTTCCTCTATTCTGTAATTTCATTATTGTGGAGCTACTTTTCATACATTTTGAGGCCAGGATGAAATAATCTTCTAGTTATTATATCTGCTACAAATCTTTATTAACTATGAAGGTATCTCTCCCAGTCTCAGCTATCTTGTTCCACTCCAGATCAGCCAGTAGTATGTCAAACAGAGGCCACATTACTTGATCATCGATTTCTTTCATGTTAACCTACTACTTCTTTCCCATCCATCCCTTTCTCCATCTCTTCTATAATACTTCTAGGCAAGTCTATTTAACAGATGTTCATTATAATACTGTCACCTATCTACCACTCTTCTTCCAAATAACGCCAAACACTATTGTCAACTTGCAGGGTGTCACAGGAAGGAGTCCCTGATTTCGAAATTAAGTATCACAAAAATTAAGATAGACAAATGAGCATTACAAAAGGTATGTTTATTGTGAAAGCTGTAAGAATTTTATGCAGAAGTTATACAAAAGTTTCAAAATAGTTCAGAAAGCTGCTAAGAGATGTCAATGTAATCACAATATATAGCATAAATAGCATGCCCCATCTCAAAGTGATCAGTTCCACCACTGAAATGTGAAAGAAGGTTGGCTACTGAAGGAAGAGGTAGAAATCATGCATTCCATTGAACAATGGGTTTTTCTGGTACTGGAAGTTCTTTGCCACATTCCAACAGACTGGAAGTGTGGCTGATGATCTAGTGAGGAATTCAGCAAAATCCAAGGAAATCTATCTAAGGAATTACAGCAGAGACTGTTTTGAAGCACTACAGCATGCAGAAAATACTGAGATAGAGCCAACACATTTCCACTCAACATTCAAACCACCGAGCCATACCTGTATGAGATGTACAGCAAAGAGCTGACTTTGTGAATTAGATTCTCACAAAGAGTGATTGTGAAGAATTTGGTGTCAGCTGCATTTAGTTCACAAAGAAGAACACTTCCACCCGAATGGAATCACAAATAAACAACACTGACAATTTTGGGATTCCAAAAATCTCCATTTCTGTGAAGCAAAACCACTGTATTCTCCCAAAATTACTGTTTGGGCTGCAATATGCAGCAGAGGCATTGTATCCCTTTTTTCATGTAGGAAATGATCACTAGTGAACGTTACACTGCAACTCTGGAACAATTTGTCACAACACAGCTAGCATCGGAGGATCAACCAGATACAAGTGGTTCATGCAGGATGAGGCCAAACCAAATCACACCAAACAGATCTTTTGCTTTATTGAAGAATATTTCAGGAACAGAGTCATTGGACTAGATTATTGCAATTTTATTTTGTGGGGCCAATTAAATGACACTATCTACCAGAACCATCCCACCATGTCAGAAGATCTAGAATCGGCGATCTGTGTGCCATTTGAATCCATTTGCATTGAGATACTACAGAACGTAATGGCAAGTTTCATTGCTTGTTTGCAACACCTACATACTAAAAATGGTGGACATTTCAAAAATGCTGTGATGTGACTGCAAAGACTGCTTGCAGAGGATGAACTTCATTACACACGCTGATAATGTACGAGCTGCACAGCATAGAGTGCCGTCTGGTAGCAGCTTTTCGAATTATTTCAAAACTTCTGTATACAATACTTACAGCTTTCACAATAAACATACCTTTCGTTGGACTTGTCTATCAATCTTTAGTTTTAGAAATATTTAATTTTAAAATCAGGAATTTCTTTGCTGGACACCCTGTATCTATCACAAATCCCAATCCCATAGATGTTTTGTCATACCCAGATGCTTCACCATGAGACCCTTGAGCAAATTTAATCAAGCTGGACTTGTCAAAAACCTATTCTCTTTCTCCCAATACCTATAGTGGTAGAACTTTCTGTGACCAACCACTCCTATAGAAAATGACCAAACACCAACCTGGCTTCGCCCTCCTTTCACAGGTCACTTCCAATAACAACAAACATCTAAGATAAGGAAAGAGCACTCAACCAAAACCTTACAACACACCCTGACTTGATCGTCCTCCAAGTGGACAAAGGCTTCATTGCTGTTGTGATGAAGAGCAGTGATTACCTGACTGACAGTATGTGTCCGAATGTCCAAGTTACGAACCCTGCCAAGGGATTGCTTTCCAGCATTCCAGTCCCTACTAAAATCCTTAGGCCCATCCCAGAATCATTCCTCTGAATTCATCTCCCCCCTCAACCCAGTTACGCAAACACTCGTCATCCCTTCTATATGTTCACACAAATCCATAAAACAAACATTCCTGGAAGTTCCATTAAAGCTGATTAGCATACTTCCTCTAAAAGAATCTAGGTTATCACAATCCACTGTCCACTGCCTAGTTTTACATATCAAAGGCACAAACCACTTCCTTCATTGTGTCTCGACCATCCTTATCCATATTACCACTCTGACCCCTATTTGTCACTGTTGCTATCCTATAAATCATGATCACAAACAGATCTTCTGTACCATATCCACATATACCAATAATGCTCAGACCACCTCTGTAAACTACCTGCAAAGGAGTGTCACCCTCATCACCCACTATCACAACAGAGCTGGAACTACTTAACCATATTCATTGCCAGGGCTTTGACTACGTATCACTGTTTCCGTACATTCATCGTTTAGTAGATAACAGGACAGCAAATTAGTTTCAGTGATATAATCCTCCATCTTCAGGCCCCTCTGCAACAGATGGTGATAACACTTTCCACAGGCATTATAACCATATCTCTAGTAAAAGGAGCAGAAACCACTGGTGTCTGCAAAACTGTATAAATTTATTTTTTATGGCGTGTCTGGCTGCAGCACACATAACCACACCAGCAAATGAGGAACAATCTAACCACAATTCTTCCCACCTCTTCCAAAATGGTATTGCATCATCCAATCTATGAAATATCTTGGGCCTTCCTAATGCCACGACTACTCCCAATCCTGTACCACACGGCTTGTGTCTTTTAGAAAGATCTGGGGGCAAGATCTGTTCTATGCACCCACCCGGCACATTATATTCCAGTTCATCAAAGACAGTCAGGCCTGTCAGAGGCAGGGCACACCTGTTAAAGCTATGATATGATGTACCAGCTCTACTGTAAATTTTGCACAGCCTTTTATGTGGGCACAGCCACCATCCAACTGACCACCCAAATGAGTGGCTACCACCACACTATGACCAAGTGGAGAACCAATATTATTGTGATGGCATACAGTGCTGAGCACGGAACACTTGACTTTGATGGCAGCAATCTATGCCACCAAGATATTCTCCCAAACACTAATTTTTCCAAATTACATATATGGGGATTGTCCTTACAACATATCATTTGATCCCACAATCCTCCCAATCTCAATTTCTGCTAGCTCCTGTTCCACACCCATGTCTCCCTGCCCTCCCCTCCCCCTCTTCTCACACTTCCTTTACTCCATACTAACACCCTCCTCCCTCCACTGCCCCTCTTAACTCCTCCTGGCTGTGGCAGGGTGAGCTAACTATTGCCACTCTTCTGTCCCATCTGCTTGCTGTCTCTCCCTCCCAACTGTCAAACACCCTTCCATCCAACCCTCCCCATCTTCTTTCTCCCGTCTGCTACTTCACCCAACACAGCACATCACACCAATCAGTGCAGTACCAGCACAATGTAGTCAGATGAGACAATGTAGCTCTGTGGGTATAGATGTATGTATTCTATACTAGTTTGCTCAGAACGAGGACATCATGGAAAAGGCTACTGAATGTTTTTGCTCTCTTCCATATGTCCATCAAGCACTCACCTCAATGTATAGTGAGTTGCTGCATCTACTCCTTTCATTACTTCTACACCATTCCTCGTAAGTTAACTGAAGTTCCTTATAAATACTTCTAACTGTAAAATCCTGACTTCTACGTCCACATCTACCTACGTACTCCACAAGCCACCTTACAGTGCACAGCGGATACTACCCTCTACCATTACTAGTCACCCTGTACCATCACTAGTCATTTCCTTTCCTGTTGCACATGCAAATAGAGCACGGGAAAAACAACTATCAAATGCCTGTTCTCTAAATTTTCTCAAGAGTCCCCCCAAAAAAAGTTGAATACCCCCCCCCCCCCGGACTCGCATTTGAGTTTCCAAAACATCTCTGTAATACTTGTGTGTTGCTCAAACTTCCCAGTAACAAATCTAGCAGCCCACCTCTGAAGTGCTTCAATGTCTTCCTTTAATCCGATCTGGTGCAGATCCCAAAAACTTGAGCAGTACTCAAGAACAGGTCACTCTAGCATCATATATGTGGTTGCCTTTACAAATGAACCTTAGTTTCCTAAAATTACCACAATAAACCAAAGTTGACCATTTGTCTTCCCTACCACAATCCTCACATACTCATTCATTTTCATATCACTTTGCAATGGTACAGCCAGATATTTAAATGATATGACTTTGTCATCACCATCATCATCCTCATCGACTGCAGGTTGCTAAAGTGGCGTCAAATTGAAAGACCGGCACCCGGCGAACGGCCTGTCCGACGGGGGGCCCTAGCCATACGATTAATCGAACTTTGTCAAGCAGGACACCACTAATGCTTTATCTGCACATTAAGGGTTTGCTTTTCTAACTCATCCACATTACCTAACAGTTCTCTACATTTAGAGCTAGCTGACATTCATCACACCAACTAGAAATTTTGTCTAAGTCATTTTGTATCCTCCTAAAGTCACTCAACTTCGACATCTTACCATACACAAAAGCATAATCAGCAAACAACCTCAGATTACGGCCCACCCTGTCATCCAGATCATTTATGTATACAGAAAATAATAGCACTTCTATCACATCTCCCAGGGGCACTACTGACAGTACCCTTGTCTCTGATGAACACTCACCATCAAGAACAAGATAATGAGTTTTATTCTGTAAGAACTTTCCGAGCCACTCACATGTCTGGGAACTTGTTCCACACGTGTGCTGGCGTAAGCTGGGGCCAGCACTCAGGATAGCAAAGATGCCGGAGCAAGTGAGCCTATCAGGTGAGGGGCCAATGACAGACTCACAAATAACACATTCCAAATGTCCTCTCGACCGCTAGTATTTAGATTGCCACCACGGACCGAAATACCCAGTCAGTCATCCAGAGAGTCAACGAGTCGAGACATCAGTCGCAGCCCAGTGGGAGCCGCAGTCACAGTTAGCTCAGAGTCAGTCAGTACCTACCGACCAGAGTAGTGCACATAGCGGACTTGTACTTCACCAGCAGTGAGGCTAACCTGGATTATTATGGAAGAGCTTGTACCACAACACCTGAACTTCTTATGAATAAAGAACCCTGTTAATACAAGGGTGCAGTTTGTGCTGTGGAAGAGGATACCAGCCACCAAATAGCATCCTCTCCTTGCTTCCCATGGTACAGGCCTACAGTGACAATGAGATGACAGAAAAAAACTGGCGACGAGTATAATTCAGTGCGGATTTTGCTTGCTTATCTTTTGTTTCAGCTGTAAGGAGTGCTCCTTCCTAATTTGTTGTTGTGTTCTTGCATGTATTCCACGAAGGGAACTGCAGAACTAATCCAATTTCTCTTTTCAGAGGCTTTGCTTGCTTTTAGCTATAACATATTTCTGTAAACCATAGTTACCGCACTCCCTCCAGTCCCTGCCCCCACACCTCAGCCACAGACAGACAATGTGATGGATCTAACACAAGCCATTCTGTTTCAGAATCTATAAACTGCTGCCTTGTTGACCACAGAACAACAACCAGCGGCTGCACAAGCTGCACTGGCTGCACAACAGACAAACTGACACGTCCAACAAGTGCCGCCGACTAACATACCAACATTCCGGCAATTTAACGACACCACCCAAGAGGAACGGCTCAAATACCTGACACAATTCCAAGCACATTGTGAAGTTCATCGAGTTCAAGGTGCTGTAAAGCTACAATACTTTCTTTCCATTGTGTGGTCCCCAGTGTTCAGGTTAATACACAAACTATTCCCCAACTGCGTCTCCTGACAAATTCAGTTATGACAAAGTAATCACTTCATCAACCAAGTACTATGACCAGCAAGTCCAAGTAGCTCCCAGCCTGATATCAGTTCTGTCACTTGCAGAAAAAGCTGTGAGTGGTACACAGAATTTATGGGCATAACTAGGAAGTGTACATTTAAGTGTAGTTGTAGCAACTTTTACAGTGATTTAATGATTAGAGATTCTATAACATTCAGTGTCCCAGATAGTATAATACGGGAACAGTTCCTAAAGTACTCTGATCCATCACTTACTCAAGTGTTGCAAATCTTAGAGCAATAAGATTCAGTTACAATAGTGGCCGATAAAATTGATCAGGCCCCTTGCTCACAGGCCCCTTGCTCACGACCGCCCCAAGCAGCCACAACAACGAGCACATACACAGCCATGCGGACAGCCACATAGACATGTAAACAGACCTGTGAATTTAGTAAAGTCTTGCCTTAGATGTTTTGCTTGCCATAAAAGACAGGTTTGCCCATCACCTAATGCAACATGTTACGCGTATGGAAAAAAAAGGCCACGTCCAAGCAGTTTGTTTGCAATGCCGCAAAAAAGCCAATTTTGCTCACTCCCAGAAAAAGCAGGCTTGTGCACATGCAGTGAACATTCTGTTTTCCAAACTTACAACAGATTCTGACAAAAATATGATTAAGGTTGTGCCTCATTCTACCCTAGTGCTGTGCAACAAGGTCCTAATAAATTATTTGTCTCATTACAAACTGTTGGCTGTCATGTGAACTTTCAGTTACACACAGGTACCTCAGTAGCTCTGGTTAAACGTGCCATGTACAAACAGTTATACCCACCACGCCTTTCGAAATCTAGCAAGCATGTCACTGCTTACAACAGACAGGAAATTCCAGTGCTTGGACAGGGTATTTTTCCTGCCATCTACACATCTCACACTAGGACACCGAATTGAAAGAAATGCAAGATAATGGTGTAATTGCTCCCATTCAAGCTAGTCAATGGACAAGACCTCTTGTTTTGTTGGCTAAGCCTTCTGGTTGCATTCACATTTGTCTTGACTTCAAGTCTGCAGTCCACCCTCAGACAGCAGTTGACATTTGCCCATCACCTCGCCCTGAGGAACTCATCGACAGCCTGTGTGCAGGACGTCACTTTTCTAAGACAGATTTGTTTGACGCCTACTTGCAAAGTGTTTCTTGTAAATACACACTTAGGACTGTTCAAGTATTTGTGTCCGCCCTTCGGCAGTGCTTCCGCGACCACCATTTTTCAACGTTACTTGGAACTGCTGACTGCAAAAGTGCCATTTTGTTCAAATTACCCTGACGATGCTGTCATCTCAGGTCATACACCAGTGGAACACATTCCCAATTTGCACACTCTTTTTCGAGTGTTGTCAGAACCAGGACTAGAGTGTCATCTCGAAAAGTGTGACTTCTTTCAGACTGAACTACAGTACTCAAGTCATGTGATAAACAGTCAGGGAGGGCACCCACTCCAATCTGCTTGCAATCTGTGACCTGCCTGTTCCTCACAATGTGTCTGAACTGCAGTCAGTACTAGGCAAGATGACATACTACATTTGGTTCATACTGAATGCCACTCAGAGCACGGCCCCATTGCATCACTTGCATTGCAAATATGCGCCTTTTGTGTAAACTAAAGACTGTCAAGATGCATTTCACAAACTCAAAAATGTTTTGCTTAGTGGCAGATGTTTAGTGCATTTTGACCGTGCCAAGCCGGTAGTTTTGCAAGTCAGCACTTCTTCCTACAGAATCAGCACTGTGCTTTCGCACAGAACTGGTGCACAAGACAGAAGCAAATCAGATGTCCTATCTTGCTTTCCGATTGGCCCAGACTCTGATTTTGATGCATCTGCCACATCTTGTTGCCAGATCGATGTGCAGGACTCTGAATTGCTGGAATCTTTTCCCTTGCACTGCAGAAAACTAGTAGAGGCCACGGAAGCAGACCCAGATCTCAAGATTTTGTTGCGTTACATTCCCACATCTTGGCCTCGTTCATTGAACAGTGTCCAGAACTCTGTCGTATGCCAATATTCTGCATGTCAGCATAACCTTTCAGCTCAACAGGGTGAAAGTCTAGTTCATAATGACAGTGGACAATCGTGTCTGCTTATTCCCAAAGTGTTGCAAAATAATGTGTTGCAATTGCTTCACCAAGGACATTGGGGAATTATTTGCACTAAACAGTTAGCGTGACGTCCCCGTACTTGGCAGGGCACAGATGCCCACACTGAACAGATGATACCACAGCGTTGCACACGTACAGAAAACCAATCTGCTCCGCTACAAACATTTTCAGCTTGGCCTAAGACTCATACACCATGGGAACGAAAGCACATTGACTTTGCAGGACTATTTTGGAACGCTCGTTGGGCTATAGTGGTAGACTCTTTCAGCAAGTGCACATCTGCAGTGCCTATGAACTCAACCACATCAGTAGCACCATTCAAGCGTTGTCCTCCATATTTTGCATAGAAGGTTTACCAGAACTACATGTGTTGCACAACAGACCAACGTTCACGTCATGTGATTTTGGACAGTTTTGTGAACGCAATGGCAATGGCAAGTGCTCTGTTTCACTTGCAGTCCAACGGAGAAGCAGAACGGTTCGTATGCAGTTTTAAGCAACAGATGGCCAAGTTTCGCACCACCCACACGTGGGAACAGGCACTGCAACTCTTCCTCGCATACTATCGCTCAAACTCAGGAGATGGGTCATCACCTATGGAACTTCTACATGGCCGCTGCTATCCGATGCACTGCCAATTGTCCATAAGTATTGTTTTGCGCTGCACGATCTTGTTCTTTTCAGGGTTTGTGGCAACTGTGGGCGCTGGGAAAGAGGTTCAGAATGATACAAGTTCTGAAGTAGCTGCTGAAGTCACTGGCATTGTTGCATGTTTTAAGTTCAGTGATCGGATAGCATCACAGTGTGAGCTCTGCTGCCTGAGTGATGATAAGTAAAATATTAAACCAAATCTTACACACTATTGGGATTCATGCAAAAGAATCATTAATAGTGCAATGTTTTTGATTTTCTTGAGGACAGAAAAGCTTACGACTGCTACTGAGTCCGAGTGTTCCACATGTAGTTAATGTGATGCATGTTTCAACAATTTGTACCTGTAGCTCTTGGTCTTCCCATTGCCAACGCACCTTTGCAGTACCCTGTTTTTTGTTTCCAACCACGGCTTCTTACGGCGTATTTTTAGTGAAGTTCGAGCAGTCACAGTTAGATCAGTCTCTAGCTCAGAGTCAGTCAGTACCTAGTGACCAGGGTAGTGTACATAGTGGACTTGTACTTCACCAGCAGTGAGGCTAATGTGGACTATTACGGAAGAGTTTGTACCACAACACCCGGACTATCTTAAGTTAAGTAACTTCTTGTTCTTATCAATAAAGAACTCTGTAATACATGCATGCAGTTTGTTTCATAGCAGAGGATACTAGCCACCAAACAACAACCTCTTTTTGCTTCCCACGGTAAAAGCCTACAGTGACAATGAGACGACACAAAATTATGCTCGTACCTTTGTTAACAGTTTGTAGTGGGACCCCGGGTCAAATGTGTTGTGACTCGCCGATCTTTCAAAGTGCCGTCACGCGTCCTCTACGTCCTCTATGTGCGGCGCTGTCTGCCAGCTGTGCAGCAGCAGGGCCACCTAAGCTGCCAGCCAGCCAGCGGCCACTAGACTCGGACTCAGTTATGATTTGACTGTTAAAGTGTACACACGTCTTACTCTGTTTACTTGATCTGTGACTTTCATGTATTGTGTCTTCCTTGAAATATATTTGTTCAACTTGAAGTTATAACTAAACATTTTTCGGAAATCTAGGAATATGGAATCTGTCTCTTGTCATTCATACACAGTTCACAGTATATTACATGAGAAAAGGGCAAGCTAAGTTTCACACAAGCGATGCTTTCCAAAACCACGGTGATTCATGAACGTAAGCTTCTTGGTCTGAAGGAAATATTTTATATTCGAACTCAGAATATGTTCAAGAATTCTGCAGCAAACTGATGTTAAGGATATTGGTCTGTAATTTTGTGGGTCAATTCTTTTACTCTCCTTATATACAGGAGTCAAACGCACTTTCGTCCAGTTGCTTGGGACTTTGCACGGGGTGAGAGATTCATGATAAATGCATGCTAAGTATGACGCCAATGCCGTAGAGTACTCTTTGTATAGCCAAACTGAGATTCCATCCAGACCTGGTGACTTTTTTGTTTTCAACTCTTTGAGGTGTTTATCTGTACTGGGGATGCTTACTACTACGTTGTATACACGGGAATCTGTTCGATGGTCAAATGATAGTATGTTTGTACAATTCTCCTGCGTGGATGATTTCTTAAACACGAAACTTTGGATTTAATTTTGCTGCACCAGATTGGTCAAGAGTGACTGGATGAAAGCCTTAGACTCACTTAGTGATTTTAAGTAGAACCAGAATTTTTTGCTAAGGTATGATGGTGGTAGCCGTTGCATGCTTTGTACTTAGATATTTTCAGATGCATGAATGTCTACTAACCTTTGCCTATCATCAGTGCGTGTCTTCTTATGAAGCAAGACTGCAACAGCATTTGCTTCCTCAGCGTTTTCCAAATTCCACTGTGAAATCACAGTGCGTCTTCTCCATCTTTAATCCACTTACTAGACATGTACTTCTCCAAACCACAATTTATAGTCCATTTAAACTTTTGCCCATAACTCCTATAAATCCATCTTACTGGAATCAAGCGATGGCAGTTCATTGTCTAAGTGAGATGCTAACAACTGCTTTTCTACTCTTTCTAGCAGAAACACTCTTTTAGTCTTCTTGATTGATTTATTAATTTTGCTGTGATGACATCATGAACACCCCTCTATCCTGATGCCATCGATAAAGTCTGACCTGTTAGTAGCTGCAAAGTCCAAGATATTTCCATTGTGTGTGGGCTATCAAAATAGTTGCTCAAGCTAGTTTTTGGAAAATGCGTTCAAGTGTACTTCACAAGACTGTCTGCCTGTATACCTTGCAATGAATCCATTCCATAGACATCCCAGTCTATGGTCCGGAGGTTATGGTCACCTCCCATTAGTATTGCATGATCTAGGTGTTTACACGCTACTGACCACAGACTTTCTTTGAAAGACAATAGAGCTATCACTGTGAAACCATGTGGCCAGTAAAAATCTCCACCAATTAACTTGGTTTTACCTAGATCTGTTAATCACAACCAGATAGCTTCACTGTCACACTTAACTTTGACCTTAATAGAGACAAATTTTTGTCAACTGCAATGGACACTCCCCCTCCTATGGCATCTAATCTGTCTTTCTGATATACATTTCATGGCTAACTAAATATCTCAAGAGCTTTCTACTTCGGGTTTCAGCTAGCCCTCAGGCCCAAGAATAATTTCAGCCTGAGAACTTTCCTGGAGGACAGTACATTTGGGAACTTTGTTATGAATATGTTAACAACTTACTTATAAAATTTTGAGAGTTGGAAGTATAAGTGCCTTTACTCTGAATGCAGTCTGATTTCGCTACCTGTCAACTGGTGAGTGTACCTCAAACTTCTGCCTAGACTAAGAAACACCATGTGCACTTGACAAGTACTGCTTCCTTTGTGTAGTGCATTGCTGACCAATCACGGAGAGCCCTACAATTCCCCACTCAATACCACAGGTACGGACATCTGCAGCCGAGACCTTCACGTGGTCAATGGAGCCTTCAGTTGATACCCTCCACTCAGCTCCAAACAAAAGGAGTCCAGTCAACTCTGGGAACACTGCTGCAAATTGCAAGCTCTATTTACATCCCACTCATGAGACCAGTAGCCTATACCATCTCCGCCAGATGCCTGTATGAAATAAGGATGGCCTCAGAACCCAAGTGACAGGCATCATCGTTGCTGGAGCGAGCTACAACTTGTAGATAACTGCATCCTGCATGCTTGATAGCTGGAGGCAAGGCCCCCTCCACATCTTGGGTGAGGCCCTGAGTATAGACTGGCTCTCTTTCCACCCCTGAATGCTATCTCCCTAAGGGGATAGATAATATACCTAACATTACAGCTCCTGATAACTAGCGAACCCCCGCCCACATGTACCTGAGCAGACCCTGCTGAAGGAATGCCCACCTGCTCACTCAAAGGGCAAATAGGCAAGGCCAGATGGCCAGCCTCCATATTGGTCCTCCACGTCAATGGTGTGAACACATTACGACTTGCCACTAATCCTGCTGTGAGGGCAGTACACTGTGTCAGGTGCACTAGAAGGTGCCTCAGCAGCAGACCCATGGGTTAACGAAGCCTGAGGTGTCCCATACTACACGCCAGGTTCTCCACCGCTACTTCACCCTGAGGCAGCAGCCTGAAGGTGGCTGACTGCAGCCAAAAGCGCATTCAGCTGTTAGAAAACTGTGGCCAGCTCATCCTGTATCTCCAAGCAACATGCACGCATCCTACCCACCCTAGCAAGAGTAGCTGAAGAAGTAAACTATAAAAGCAGACAGAAACCTAGCTTGCAGCTTGCTACCCACCTTACATGTCACTAATGGATGCTGATGCCTTAATAGGCTGTGTAGCTGGCTGTTCAGAACAAACGAAAACTGTGCTACAGACTGCTTGAATTTACACTCACAGTTAAAAAGTTGAGATCAAACCTTTTAAACAGAAAGAAATATGAAATATGCTACTAGGAAAACACAAGAAATGCTAAATATGTAACTTGCCACTTTGGAGATGTGAACATATGACAGTGAGTGATGACTTACTAACTGAATAGACACTTCTCTTCAAAACGAAGCAAATGAGCAACTACTGTGCAACAGACTGAATGAATTCACACTTAACAAAACATGACAGTAAACCTCTTAAACAGAAAAAATACACATACAATTTATAAAACATACTGCTAGGAAAACATAGGAAAAGCTCTTTACTTTAAATAAATCTGTAGACATATTGTCTCAATATTTTGTCTGACCTTTTCTTTCACATTCCTTTTTTTTCATCCCTTTCTCATTTGCTTCACTGCACTAACTGTGAATCTGATTTCTCATCAGTGTAGACTGCTGGTTTCCCAGAGTCCTTAAAAATCTCATTTCCATTTGTGCTTCAATATCTGGAATATTTCCTAAGTTGCCTCAGAGTCATTATAAATACACATTTACATCTTTTTGGTGTGCTATTCATTGATTCAAATGTTTATTTACAACATCTTGCAAACAGTTTTGTTATTCTGTGTAATGTGTGACTTCAGTGCCATATTATAACAACAAGTGGTCCATAAAAACCTACATGGAGTGAAATGAAGGTTAAAACAGCTACATGGCGAAAAGGAAATTCTAATGTAATCCTCTGATGCACCTGAATATAAGGGTGTCAATCCTCTAAATGTGTCACGGAAAATAGCACTCTGTCTTTTCCAACATTGTTTATATCATAACAAGCCGCACTTTCCAAATCACAGTCTAGCATGGATGACGTACGGTAAGGAAAATTCGATCGATAGAACTAATAAATTCTGAACAATATAAGGAAAAGATAGATTGCTACTTACCATAAAAATGGCACATTAAATTGCAAACACACACAATGAAAAGACATTTACACATTAGCCTTCAGCCAAAGCCTTCAGCAGAACAGGGAGCACACATACACATTCATTTACAAAAGCAGGCACACCTCAAGGCTCTTGACCACCATTTCCAGTAGCTGACATACTGGTACGAGCTGCCGGAGATGGTTGTCAAGTGTGTGTGACCAGTGACTGCTAGTGTGCTTCCTTTTATGGTAAAGGCTTTGACCAAAAGCTAATATGTAAGAGTCTATTCACTGTGCTTGTCTGCAACATAACATGTCATCTTTACAATAAGTAGTAATCTATCTTTTCCATATATTGTTGATATTCCAATATGGAGTTTCCAGTGTCTAATAAATTTTGAGGTAGACTTGATGGCCAGTAGGTCCACTAACCTTAAGGAGAGGAGATGAGATGTGTAGCACTGTAGATAGATGCATGTAAAAGCGTAAGTGACAAATTGCCTAGATTTTGAAATTACCAGTTTCATCTTCATGGAGCAAAAAGGGGCAGGTTGGGAAAGATTAAAAAGGAAGAGTAGGTCAAGGTTAAAAGGGAAGAGCAAGTCACCCAGACCCCAGGGTGAGAGGGACAAAGATGCTTGCCTGCCCTCATCCTCACTACAGAAAGATACCACTCACCTTTGTGCCTGAGAAAGCTGCCCTCACTTTTTAAACTTTCCCAATGTATCGCCCTCCTCTCCCCCAAGAAGAAAGTGTTAGTTCTGAATGCTAAGTATCGTGTCACTTTACCATGTCATTGTCTCACTGTGAAGTCTCTGTCTCATGACAATGTAATCCAGCTGGCACCTCCCCCTGTGTCCAGGCCTTTTCTGAGTATACATCCTTCTCACATAATTCTTGAACAGTGTATTTCCTATCGCTAGCTGAACTTCATTACAGAACTGAAACAGCGCTTCTGTCCTCTCATTCCTACTCCCATATATTTGTTTTCTGTCTCTTCCCCTACTACAGCTATCCAATCGCCCATGATTATCTTCGTCTTCCTGAACAAACAGAGTTACTATTTCAATGTCCTGATACACTCTCACATAAGTATTAAAAAACACATGGAATTTTTTTTTTAAGAATTATATTTATTCATTTTCTCTTCTAGGTAGTCCCCATTATATATTAAAAACTTATGCCACATAGCAGAGGTGTTGAGCTGCAAACAGACACAACAGAAAGACTACTAAATGCATAAGGTTTTGGCCAGAAGGCCTTCTTCAGAAACAGACAACATACACATACACAAGCTGACAAACACAGTTCACACACACATGACCATTGTCTCTGGTTGATGGGGCCAGATTGCAAGGAACTGCGCATGATGAGAGAGGCAGTCTGGGTGGTGGGATGAGCAGAAGGCTGGAGTGGAGAGGTGAGGGAGAACAAGGTAGGGATGGGGGAGAGTAAAGTGCTACTTGTGGGAGTATTCAGGGACGAGTTGGAGAGAGAGTAGGGCAGCTATGTGCTGTCGGGTGGTTAGAGGCACAAGGGTGGAGGGGGGGGGGGGGGGGGGGGGGAGTAAAGGAAAAAGACTGTGGGTGCCCTTGTTGAATAGAAGGCTTTGGAGTGAGAACAGGGAAGGGGATAAGTGGGTGAAGGACAATGACTAATAAAGGTTGAGACCAGAACAGTTAAATTTACATAGGATATATTGCGGGCAGAGTGTCCACCTGTGGAGTTCAGAAAAGCTGGGGCTGGTAGGAAAGATACAGGTGCACAAGCTGTGAAGCTGTCATTAAAATGAAGAATGTTGTGATGGGCAGCATGCTCAACAGCTTTGTGATCCTGCTGTTTCTCGGTTACAGTTTGTCAGTGGCCATTCATGTGGACCGATGGCTTGTTGGTTGTCATGTCCACATAGGATGCAGCACAGCTTGTAGACCACATGACTGGTTTCACTGGTAGCTGCTGCTTGTGACCAGACTGGAGTAGGTGCAGTAGGAGGATGTATGGGACAGGTCTTGCATCTAAGTCTATTGCAGGGTTATGAGCCATGAGGTAAGAGGTTGCGAACAGAGGTTGTGTAGGCATGGACAAGGACATCGTGTAAGTTTGGTGGGAGGCAAAAGATTGCTGTAGGAGGGGGGGTGGATAGCTAGTAGGACATTCCTCATTTCAGAGCATTACGAAAGGTAGTCAAAACTGTGGTGGAGAATGTAATTCAGTTGCTCCAGGTCTGGATGTTACTGAGTCATGAGGGGAAAGCTCCTCTATAGCTGTCATGGGGGGACTTTGTGATGTGTGGCCAACTGGAGAGGTACGGCAGAGGAGATCTGTTTCTGTACAAGTCCCACCACCTGGCCACAGAGGATCATTCCTCTCAAGACTTGGTTACACCCAGAACTGGAGCAACTGAGTCATATTCTCCGCCAGGGTTTCAACTATCTCTTACCATGCCCTAAAATGAGGAATGTCCCACCCATTGTCCTCCCAACCCCTCCCACAGTAGTATTCCGCCACCCACTGAACCTACATAATATTATCTACATCCCTACACAATCCCTGCTTCTAACTGCTTCCTTCATGGCTCATATCCCTGTAAGGACCCAGATGCAAGACCTGTCCCATACATCCTCCTACCACCACCTACACCAGTCTAGTCAGAAGGATCACCTATCCCATCGAAGGCAGGGCTACCTGCGAAACCAGTCACATGATTTACAAGCTAAGCTGCACCCAATGTGCTACATTCTACATGGGTACAACAACCAGCAAGCTGTCTGTCCGCAAGAGTGGCCACCAACAAACTGTGGCCAAGAAACAGCTCTACCACCCCATGACTGAGCATGCTGGCCACACAGTGTTCTACATTTCAATGACTGCTTCACAGCCTGTGGCATCTGGATCCTTCTCACCAACACCAGCTTTTCTGAATTGTGCACATGGGAACTCTCTGCATTATATCCTACTTTCCCATAACCTTCATGACCTCAACCTTCCTTAGGGATTGTCCTTCAGTCACCTATCCCCTTCCCTGTTCCCACTCCACAGACTTCTATTCAAGAAGTGCATCCACAGTCTTTTCACTTCTCTCCTTTTCCACTCCCCTTCCCACCTTCCCCCCACAATCTAACCTCCCGACTGCATCTAGCTGCCCTACCCTCACTCCCCCTTGTCCCTTCATGCTTCCGTGAACAGCATTTTACCGACCCCCAACCATACCCTTCTCCTTACCACCACCACCACCCAGACTGCTTATCCCATCATGCACAGTTACACACAGTGCGGCCACAGCATCCAGAAACAATGGTCATGTGTGTGTGTGAGATGCTTTTGCATGAATGGGTGTGTATGTTGTCTATTACGGAACATGGCCTACTATTCATTATTTTCATAATATTGTCATTATTCCAGCCTGTTTTTTTCCCATAGTTTGATACACTTATGCCAGAGCTTTTCACAGTACCTGACACACTTCTAGAACTCTATCTTTGGGACAGATTTTAACTTTCTCACATGCATTTTTAACCTCATCCACACTTATAAAATAAGGCCCTTGAAGTGTTTCATTGTTTTTGGGAACAGAAAAAAGTAACTTGGTGCCATATCTAACAAATTTGGGGCCTGTGGCATAATTACGGTGACTGTGGCATACTTACGGTATTGTTTCTAGCCAAAAATTCATGAACAAGAAGCAAAGTTTGAACAGATGCATCAACAGCATATAAAAGTTACAAACTGTTTCGCCACAAACCCTCGCCTTTTTCTCCAGTTGCTTCATATAAACGGCACTGAACTTTTAAGTAGTACTCCCTGGTTATCATCCAACCTTGTGGTAAGAACTTGGGGTGCACTTGCCATTAACATCCAAGGACACAGTGAATATAACCTTCACATCTGAACACATTTCTTGACTTTTTTTGAGTGTTAGCAATCCAGAACACTTTCACTGTGGCAACTGAGCTTTAGTTTTAATTTCATATTCATAAATCCATATTTGGCACTTGTTGTGACACATTTCAGTAGTTCTGCATCACTGATAACTTCATCTAGTGACTCCTGAGCAATTTGCGTACACCACTGGTTCTGTTTAAAATTTGACAAAGCTGCAACAAATTTTGCATTCACACATTTTGTATGCAAAATATTAAAAAAAAATCTCGCGGCATGAGCCAAGTGATATTCCAACATCATCAGTGACTCTCTGGTTGTGACTGGGCAATCATTCACAGTCATTTCTTTCACTTTTTCCAAGACTTTTAATCAGTCAATGATGAGCTGGGGCATTCAGGGCACTTCTTGTCTCCAACATCTTCACGGCCTTCTTTGAAACGCTTGGACTACTCATAAACCCTTATTTCACTCATAGCAGATGTCCACAAGCAATATTTAACATACACAAAACCTTTCTTATAGGAAAATACAAAATAAATATAACAACAAAAATAATCAATTATTGATAATATAATATAAATGGTCAGATAAAAAAATCTATTCACCAAGCAGCAGCAGGGGAACACATACACAAAAGGATTTGATTTTCACAAGCTTTCAGAACCAGTGGCTCCTTCTTCTGCCAAAAGAATTGAAGGAAATGAAAAGGAGTGAAGGAAAAGGACAAGAGAGGTTTAGGGAATGGGGCACAGTTCAGAAAAGTCAGCCAGAATCCCGGCTCATGGAAGACTTACTGGACGGAATGAGAAGGAAGGATGGCTACAAGACCACACTGAACTGTTGGTGCAGCATCTTATGTCCCACATTAGTCCCACCGATATCATTAATCCTATACCTTCATCAAATTGATCACTCTCCCATATTCCATATTTTTGCATGTTATTTCCCACACCTTTCCTGTGCCACACAATCTTGTATCTCATCCTACTAACCTTCCCAGCCTCCCACTCTTTTTCTGTTCTGCCCCAGCTCGCACCCACTAATTCCATCTCACCCATCTGCTTGGCTCACGGAATCCCCCCCCCCCCCCCCCCCATGTCCTCACCATCTCCGACTGCCGCCCCTCCTTCCTCCATCTGTTCAGATTCTGCCAATCCTAAGTCCTCACCGACATAGTCCTGCAAAACTATATCAACTCAGTCCAAAATTCCTTGCAGTACCTTCTCTCCATCCACAAAATTATCCTGCCATGCAATCCCAAATTCATGGAAGCCATAACACACATTGAAACTCTTGCCCTGCAGGAACTAGAGCAACATGCACACTGACACCTCAAAAAGCTCTCCACCCTGCTCACTTCCTACTCCCGCCTTGGAGTACCACAGTGCACCACCTCTACAACAACCTCCAAACTTCCTCCATATCCCCTCATAGCTGACAAACCCTGTCTCGCAGACCTACCACATTTACCCTACCCTCCAAAACTCCCTACCACCACCATACAGAATTAAGAACCAAAACAGACCTAAAACACAGTCATGAACCTTTGCTCCAGAAGCCTTAACCCACAGAAATATCAGTCCTGTCCAAAGGCCTCATCTTTTGCCCCATTCCCAAATTCAATCATGCAGGACTTGTTAAAGACCTTCTCTCCTTCTCCCGGTCCCTACATAGGAAAAACATTTTTGCCACCAACCCTAGCAATCAGACTCGACCAAACACAGTTCACTGCTCCATCCAACTGTGATCCACCTCCCAAAGACCTCAAATCATTACCTGTTAACTTTCCAGAATTTCTTAAACTCGAACCTTGCCTCACCATCATTCCCCAAATCCCTCAACATGCAAACTAAGCTTACATCCACAGAAAGAACCGCAGTCCAATCTAAAAACTGATCCTGACCTCATAATCCTATCTGCTAACAAAGGCTCCACAACTGCTGTTTTGAACGCAAGGATTACCTGGTAGAAGGACTCCACCAGATGTCAGATACATCTACCACCTACCTTGCCACACTGACCTCATTCCAGAAATCCAGCAGGATATCCAGCCACTTCTCAGATCCTAAGCCCATTCCAGAACCTCTCCCCATAGTTCATGTCTCTGCTCACCCCAACCACTCCCCACACCCCTACCTTCTACACACTTCCAAAAGTCCATAAACCCAACCACCCAGAAAGCCCCATTGTGGCCGGTTATTGTGCCCCCGCTGACAGAATCTCTGCTCTTTTAGACCTACACCTTCATCCTATTACCCATGACCCACCTTCCTACATAAAAGATACCAACCATTTCCCCAACCAACTCTCCACAGTTCCTGCCCCTTACCACACAGTGTCCAGCTCGTCACTATTGATGCCACCTCCCTTTAGACTAACATCCCTAATGCCCATGGCCTTGTGGATGTTATATGGATCCTTCCCACCAACATCAGCTTTTCTGAATTGTGCAGGTGGGAACTTTCCCTGCAATATATGCTACATTCCCGTAACCCTCCTGACCTCAACCTCAGGTAGTCATTGTCCTCACCCATCCAGCCCCTGACCTGTTCCCATTCCAGTGCTACACAGCCCTCATTCCACCATCGCACCCAGTCTTTTTACTTCTCTCTTTCTCTGCTACTCCCTCCTCCCCCCCCCCCCCCGACCTCTCCTCTGCCCTCCATCAAACCGCATGATTGTAAAAGCGTGAAACGTGTATGTCTCCTCTCTCTGTCATCTATTTTTGATGAAGGCCGTACTGGCCAAAAGCTTATTTTTGTTGTGCCTATCTGTGACTCAGCATCTCCTCTGTATGGTAGCAGCAACTTTCCATTTCATAATATTGTAGCATCCCATTCTGGATTTTCCATTGTTAGATATGGGTAGATCAGAAAACTAAAGAGGTAGTACTGATGTGAACTGAATAGAAAATACATTTATATTACAATTTCACTAAATGGAGAGTCAGTTTATGGGACAAATACCTGAGGCATCAAGGAATTATCAGCTTGGTAACGGAGGAAAGTGGGGGAGGGAAGTTACACAAAGGAAGCAATTACTCTAATGCCAGCATGTTTGTGAAGAGCTCATGTTTTTAAGGTTAGGTGATTGTTTGAGGTCATCTGATGAATGCTCAGCAGTCTATACACGGACAGTGAAGTCAGACCATGTACCAAGTAAAGGCACGTTCAGTGTCAAGATTTTAACATCAAATTATCAAACTATTCACAATAAAATCCCTGAATGATCGCTCTCCAGGAAAGCTCTCATGCTCAAATTATACTCTATACCAAGAGTTGGATAAAACTAACAAGAAAGTTCCAAAATATTTAATGAAGCATGGAAGGTATATTGAAAATGGGAGAGGGAAAGTTCATTGCAATCAACAAATCTATTATGTCTATCAAGGTCGAAATTTAGTCTGATGCCGAAGTTATTTGGATGTGATTAATCAGCCTTGGTAAATTTAAATTAATCTACAATTTCTTTACAGGCCACCTAATTCCATTCTAACTGTTGCTGAATCATTCAAAGACAGTCTGCACACAGGAGGACTTAAGTACTCATGTCACTCAAAATTAGCTGAGGCAACTTTAAACTTCCGAGTCCCATACTGAGACATTTACGGATTCATTGCAGGTGATACGGGCAGGCAGTCCTGTGGGGTGGTTCTAAATGCTTTCTCCGAAAACCGTCTCGAGCAACTAGTTCGAGATCCACAAGCAATGCAAATATTTTAGCCCTTGTGGCTACACAAAAGTCTGACCTATATCTAAAGTGTCAGTATACACTGATCAGTCAGAAAATTATGACCACCGACCTTATTTCGATATAAACCCACCCAGAAGACAGCAGCATCACCTGGCAAGGAATGACTGCTGGTAAGACACAAGCACAGTGTGTGTAGCATCATCTCTGTGTAGAATGGGGAAGGAACATGATCAATCTGAGTTTGACCGAGGGCAGATTGTGACGGCCTGCAGGCTTGGTACGAGACTTTGAAAACTGCATGACTTTTCAGGTGTTTGAGGAGTGTAGTGGTGAGTGTCATGAACATGTGGTGAAATTGAGGTGAAATTACATCCACACATGTGACTGGGTGACTTACAAATGTCAGATGTCATGGGCTGGACAGACTGGTAAAACATGACAGGCGGCAAACTGTGGCAGAACTAACATCAGACCAAATGCTAGGCAGAGTACAAGTGTGTCTGAACACACAGTGCAACAAATACTCCTGACAATGACCCTCCGCAGCCGATGACCCAAGCCAATGTTAACACTGCAACGTCAGTAACTATGACTGAAATGGGCACATGACCATCGGCACTGGGTGTTGGCACACTGACAGAGCATTGAATGGTCTGATGAATCCCAATACCTTCTCCATCATGCTGCATGCCAATGGATGGGTGTGAATCCATTGTCTTCCAGGTGAACAGGTCCTTGGCACCTGTACTGCAGGACAGAGCCAAGCTGGCAGCAGCTCCATTATGCTCTGGGCAACAATCACATGGGCATCCATGGGTCCAAGAGAACTTGTGCAAGGCACCATGACGGCCAAGGAGTATTGTACACTGTTGCAGATCACGTACAGCCCTTCATGATGATTAAGTTTTCGAATGGCAGATGCATTTTTCAACAAGATAATGCACCATGCCACATGGCCAGGAGAGTGATGGAGTGGTTCGAGGAACACAGTGGGGAGTTCCAATAGATTTGCTGGGCCCCCAGCTTGCCAGATCTGAACCCTACTGAACATATCTGGGTTGTGATTGAACATGGTGTCAGAGCTCATCCTCTGTCCCCCCCCCCCCCCCCCCCCCCCCGAATTTATGGGAACTAGGTGACTCACGTGTACAGATGTTGTGCAAATTCCCTCCAGCGACCTAACAAGGCCTCACTGCTTCCATGTCACGCTGTGTCACCACTGTTATCCGTGCCAAATGTGGACATACCGGCTATTAGGTAGGTGGTCATAATCATCTGGCTTATTGGTGTATGTACAGGAATTAGCGATCATGATGCCATCACAGCTCAATGGTTGTTGAATTTAATAAATCCATAAAGAAGAGTAGGAGAGCTTTTATGCTAAAAATTGTTAGCATTATACTTAGACAAAGAATGAACATCGTTGGTTCCAATGTGGGCAAAGTTTAAACCAAATGTAAGTCGCACTATGAAGAAGTTTGTGTCGAGTAAATGGATCATGGGCAGAAAATTTGGTTTAATAAAAAAATTTGGAAAATATTGAGAAAACAAGATTTTTGCACTCTCGGTTCAAAAATAAATGCAGAAATATCAACAGGCCAAGAAGCTCAATGCACAAAGCATGTGACACGTTTCACCAACATACATTAGTGAAACATCTTGCCAAGAATCCTAGAATATTTTGATCCTACATAAAATTGCTAAGCAGGTAGAAGGCTTCTATTCAATCACTCACTGACTAGTCTAGTGTGTCATAGAAGACAGGGAAAGGAATTCCAAATTTTTTTTTTAATTTTGTGTTTAAAAACATCATTCATGCAGGAGGACACCATATACATGCCACTGTTTGCCCTCCCTATGAACTCCCTTGCGAAGGACACAGTCATAAGTATCCGTGCATCAGAAAGAGTTGAAAAGAAACAAGTCGTCATGTTTCAGATGGGATTCCAATTTGCATTTATCCCTTATTTAGCTTGCCAGCCAGCTATGTCCAAACAGGCCTTGCAAGGCTCAATGGTACCGAGCAACTAACACGTCATCCTTAGCCGACAGGGATCACTGGACGGGTATATGGAGGTGCATGTGGTCAGTACACCTCTTTCCCAGCCATTGTCAGTTTTCATGACTGGTGCTGTTACTTCTCAATCAAATAGCTTCTCAATTGGCCTCAAAAGGACTGAGTTCACCCCACTTACCAAAAGCACTGGGTAGACCCGGACAATCACCCATCATGTTACTCACCAAGCCCAACAGTGATTAACTTCATTGATCTGACGGGAACTGGAGTTACCACTGCAGCAAGGACATTTGCTTGTTTAGCTTACATTTATTGAAAATCTGTCGCACAGAGTACATTCCCAAGTGTCAAGAATAAATTGCTGGAGAATCTTACATATAAGAAAGATAAAAGAATGGACCCACAAAATTATAGACCAACTGTCTTTGACATCAGTTTGCTGCACAATTATTGGGCATATTCTATGCCCAAATATAATAAATTTCCTAGATATAGGAAAGCTTCTATCCATACCTCAAAACAAATTCAGAAAGTATGAGTAATGCAAAACTCAACTTGCTGCTTGCCACATAGAGGAGGCATTGATCGGCAGACAAGCACATTTAAGAGAAGGTTTAAGAGCAGACTAAGCTATCGTACGACCTCCTTCTATAGGTATCGATATTCTGATTATTCCATTGTTTGATATCAGCTTGCTCTTTCTTGCACTATATCCCACAAACCATGGCTGAAGCGGCGACAGACAGGAAATTATTTGACACTGTGTCATACTGCAGAATGTTAAAGAAGGTCCTAGAGTATAAGATAGATTGCTCAGAGAATTTTTAAGTAATAGAACCCTGTATGTTGTCCTGGATGGTGAAAGTTCATCAAAGAGAAAGGTAGAGTGCCCCAGGGAAGCTTGACACAAAGACTGTATTATGAGAAGGAAAGTTGCCACTCACCATATAGCAGAGATGCTGAGTTGGAGATAGGCACAACAAAAAGATTTTCACACTTAAAGCTTTCGGGCAATAGACACACACACACACGCACACACACACACACACACACACACACACACACACACACACGCGCGCGCGCATGCGCACGCACGCACTCACTCACTCACGCAAACACAACTCACATACACAACTGCAGTCTCAGGCAACTGAAACCACACAGTTCTCTTAATATTGTTACATTCCATCCTGGATTTTCCATTGTGTGATACAAAGACTCTTATTCTCAATATGCATAAACAATCTGACAGATAGCACAAGCAGAAATCTGCAACCACTAGCAGAGGATGATGCTGCAGTGTATGGAAAACTGTCACCTCTGGATGACTGAAGAAGAATACAGCATGATGAACAGTGGATGACTGAAGGAGAATACAGCATGATGAACAGAATTTCCATTTGGTCTGATGTTGGCAGCTTGCTCTTAATGCGGAAAAATGTAAGTTAATAAAGATAAATAGGGAAAACAATCCTCTGTTATGAAAATGATAGCTACTCACCAAGCAGAGGAGAAGTCAAGTTGCAAATGAGCACAACAAAAACACTGCTATACATTTGAGTTTTCAGCCAAACTGCCATCTTCTAACGAAGAAAACACAAACACAAACCACTGTCACTGGCCAATGAGGCCATCCTGTGCACAGCGACTGTGCCTAATAGGCAATGGGGATAAGGAGTAGGCTGCGGTGGGGAGGGGTAGGGACAGAAGTGTAGAGGTGAGGGAGGAGGTGGGGGACGGGGTAGGGGGAAGGTGTAGTGCTGCTTGTGGGAGCATGAAAATGATGTGGTGGGGACAGTGGAGGGCTACTAAGTGTAGCTGGGCGAATTTGGGGTGTAGCAGAAAAGGAGAGAAGTAGAGGAGGGAAAAGACTAATGGGTGCATTGGTAGAATAGAAGGCTGTGTAGTGCTGGAGTGGGAGCAGGGAACAGGATAAGAGGGTGAAGGGCAGGGACTAGTAAAGGTTGAGGCCAGGGGGGATTACGAGAACATAGGATATCCTGCAGGGAGAGTTCCCACCTGCGCAAATCAGGAAAGCTGATTTTGAGAGAAAGAATCCAGATGGAGTAGGCTATGAAGCAGTCACTGAAGTGAAGACCATTGTGTTGGGCAGCATGTACAGTAACTAGGTGGTCCAGATGAATGCCGGTTACCGTTTGTTCGTGACCATTCGTGTGAAAAGACAGCTTGTTGCTTGTTGGTTGACGTGCCCATCTAGAAAGCAGCACAGTGGTTGCACCAGCTTAGTTTGTACATCACTTGACTGCTTTCAGAGGTGCCTTTGATGGGCTATGTGATGCCTGTGACCGGACTGGAGTAGGTGGTGGTGGGAGAATGTATGGGACAGGTCTGCTTCTTGGTCTGTTGCTGGGACACGACCCATGAGTTTGTACCAGGGATGGAGTACAGTTCGACAAGGATACTGCAAAGGTTTGGTGGGTGGCTAAATACCATTATGGGAGGGGTAGGGATAATATTCTTCATTTCAGTGCACAACAGGAGGTAGTCAGAACCCTGGCAGAGCTTGTGACTCAGCCACTCCAGTTCTGGAAGGTACTGAGTGATAAGAGAGCACTCCTTTGTGGCCAGGCAGTGAGAATGTGGGAGGTGGTTGGTGATTGGACAGACAAGGCAAGGGAGATCTGTTTCTGTGCAAGGTCGGAAGGATAATTTCAGTACGTGAAAGCCTCAATAATCCGGCCTCATCAGCCAGAGAAAGTGAACATCTGTTTGTAGGAGTTGTCCTTGTGTGTGTGTGTGTGTGTGTGTGTGTGTGTGTGTGTGTGTGTGTGTGTGTGTGTGTGTGTTAGTGGCATTTACTGGGAAAAGGAGACAGTGTACACAACACTTATGTGATCCATGCTTGAGTAATGCCCAAGTGTGTGCGTTCCCCACCATAAGCTTGGTGCTAGATTTGATACCGGCAGATCTGATTAGCACACCAATATTACAGAAAAGCTCTGTGAACTCAAATAGGAATGGCTGGAGGAAAAAAAAGATGTTCTTTACACAAAACACTATCGCGAAAGTTCAAAGAACTGTCATTTGCATCAGACCAATTCTACTACCAACAATGTACTCCTCACATAAGGACAGAACAGATGACATATGAGAGAAATCAGGGCTCATATGGAAGCATATAGACAGTCATTCCTCCCTCACTCAATTTTCGAGTGAAACAGGAAAGAGTACGACTAGCAGTGACACAAGGTATCCTCCACCATGCACCATACATAGATGTGGAATAATTGCAGAGGGACACTAGGGCTTGACCGCAGTAAGCAGTTTCAAATGATACAGGTTACAGTAGTTACTTAGAGATGAAGTGGCTTGTACAGGATAGTCTACAGCAGATTCACGGACAGAAGATACCCGACAGGTGTGTTTGGCACGGCTGCTTGTGCATCTACATCCCATTGCCACAGTTCTATAGGTAATTACTGTTTTCTCCTGCAGCTGTCTGCAATTCACAGCTGAAAGCTGACAACAGTGCTGCCAGCTCCCTGACTATACTATCGTCTGGAGAACCACACCAAGCCAGACTTCAGACTGAAGAACACAACAGCAACAACAATAACAACAATAGCTGGAAAGTAAGGACAGAAAACAGTACAACTGCAGAATGAAGGATGTTAATGCAGTAAGTAGAGATAAAAGATTGGCACAAGACAAACTAAAGATTGCATCGAACCAAAAATAAATAAATAAAACAACCATGCACATGGATTAAGTAATGATTTCATCTTCGAGCAAAGAGAGCTCACCTCATGGATGAAATGTTACTGTTACTGGTCCTAATCCCCGAGATTCCACCTTTGCAACAAAAAATGACATTCATTCATTTGAAGCTTGTCACACTATCATAAACAGAATTACATATCAGTGTCTGTGCCATAAAGCTGCTTAGGGTAATCAGTATTACTTGTTCCAATGTGGCCCAGGTAAGCTAAACAGCTGGACATCCCTGACCTACACAGACAAGTGAATATACTGACAGATGATTATAATGCAGAAATTGGAAAAGAAAACTACCATAAAAGACTAGTAGGAGAGTAGTGGGCACACCAAAAGACAAATAAAAATGAGGAAGGCTAATTCACCTGTGTCATAAACACAAAATAAGACTGATATCAACATATTTCAGGGCAAAACTGAGTAAGAATTAGACATGGGTAAACCCTGTAGTGTAATATGTGTTATTCATGAGAATGACCTATACTCCACTGAGGATGCTCTTGCTGGTAAAAGATGGTTTTGCCTCTATAAATGTTTTATGTAGTGGAAAGTATTCATTGTGCACATCCTGATCTGTGCAGACAGTGTGTATCCAGTAACGTAACACAACAGGGTAAGTGGTGAGTTGGTGAGTGCACTTGCTGGAAGTGTAGGTTTATGCCTTGGTGACACGCCTTGAAGGTGTCATGAACACCTCAGGACAAATGGACATACTACAATGTAAATACTCAAAACAAGTGAAGATCGTAAATCTTACATCTTTAAGTTGAGTTTGTCTTGATCGGACATATTGATCGATGTGTTTGAGTTTATGACTTACTGATATTTGGATGTCTTCATAATTGATTTAAATAGTCGAAACATTACAGATGATTTTCGCTGAAGATATGTTCATCATTTAGTAGCTAGAAGTAGTGAGACACTCTCTTACATCACCCTGTCTGCATACGAAGTCACAAACAATAAATTTGCACACGGCTGTGGTACAGAGTAGGTGGACCATGAGAACAAAAACTAAAAGGTGACCGTACTGGAAGAACAACAACTGAAGGTAACTTACAGCACATCACACTGACATATCTGCCATGCAGTGATCCCTTCTCCTGATGTTACAGCCAAAACATTGCACGCACATACACACACACAGGAGGAAACATGGCAGCTCCTATACCAGCACCGGGGCATTACATAGTGATGATGTTGCAATCAGTCGGACAAATACTACACAGATCATGAACACCAAGGTCAAGATGAAAGTAAGAGTAATATTAAATCACTCTCTCTCTGAACTTAAATGCCACTGAAATCCAAATAGGTCGACCGTCACAGATGATTAGAGCAACTGGAAATGTAAAATCAGACAGAAATAAATTGAAATGCAATCAAGAAGAACACAAGGAACAGGCTGAAACATACAATGAATGCAAAGACATGATGCTAAATATGGGGAAGCAGGCTGAACTATTGGGAAAGGAAGAGAAGAAAATGAATCACTGGTGTTGAAACAAGCATGAAGCAGTGCAGAACAGGAGAAAAGCCTGGATGACTGGAGCAACAGGAAAAACAAGGAAAATGTGAGACTTTCCACAAATAAGGAAGAAAGTGGCCATGACAATAATGTGGATCAGACGATGGAGGATGAAACTGTATGTGATCACAAGGACAATTTAAAGAAAAACAAGAATAGAGATCATTAGTTAGCAATCTTGTTACAACTGTTCCACACCCACATTCCATAGACTTTGTAGTAACCAAAACCAACTGCAGGAACGCCTTGGGCTGCGGATCGGAGCCACCAGGCAGGGAAGCCGCCGGCAGTGGAGCACACACCACTGGGTAAACACAAGGACGAGTCAGACGACAGACCAACAACAGACAACAACCGACCACGACCAACTACGACCGACACAACAAGGAAGAGATAAACAACAGAGGCTTGTGGAAACCACAACACCAAACACCAACCGTAAATCCACTCAGAACCAGAGCCACGCAAATGTCAACAACGAGCAACGACCAGAACGCAGTACCGCCGAGATAGAAACGAAATCCAGAGCGAGTACCAGACTGACTGGACTAGGGCAGAGCAGGTCCCTATATACCGGAGGGAACGGCTATTGGCCGCTTTCTGCACGTGGCGTAGCGGTGGCGCCCTCACTGTGCGAGAGCCGCTGCGCGGAATAGCCGCCGCGGAGGCGGAGCCCTCTATGGGCTGACCACGTCCATTTGTTCTGGCGAGTGTTCAACTTCCGCGGCGGAAGGTACTAGAGACTTCTTTCTCCCCCTCTCCTTTTTTCAGTCTGTTCATTCCATTCACCAGCTTGTTAATATGACATAGTAGCCTGTGCCATTACCCACTCACAGAACATTTTTGGTTTATACATTCATATAGTTTTACTTAATATCTGAAAATTCTGCAATATAAGATCTCTCTAGGTATTGCATTATCCTTGTGATTTGTATCAATATAGTCATAAAATGTCACATATATTTGTACTACAGTCTTTGTGCAGCTATGCATTCTTACTGAAGTTGTGTGGACTATCTGTTTGGATTTAAGTTATGTGACGATGGCCCAAGAAGCCAAAAACTGATTCATAATGAACTACTGAATAAATATTATTGTGAAACATTAATATTTTGTATTCAAGATATTAATATGTCTATGTTCCTCCAAGAACTGATGGAATATTCCATAAAATTTCAAGGAGAGTTTGTCTGGATACAGGCACAGAGAAAAGTACAAATGAAAACTGCCATTAGTGCATAGAAGTACTGCACAATAGTTACAGAGTACTTTCATGACCTGCTGAACTGCGAACCACCTGAAGATAAACTGGAACTGGACACAGAAGAGAGACAGTAATGACTTCCAACTAGGGGAGAGGTCACACAGGTCGTAAGCTAGCTAGAGAATAATAGGGCAACTGGAGAAAATGTAGTAGCAGCCAAGATAAAGTTGCGAGGTGACAACATCACCAAGTTCGTCTGCAGATTTGGAGGACAAAGAAGTTACCAGAAGGACAGAAGGATGCAATCATAGTGCCACTACGTAAGAAAGGGGACAAGAGGAATGTTAAAAACTACTAGAGGTCAATTACAATGTGTAATTAAAAGACATCTGACAAGAGTAGAACAAAAGGTACGAAGTACAGTTATACTTTCAAGTGGCTTTAGGATGGAAAAAGAATACAAAGAAGAGATCTTTATTCTGAAAGAACTGATGGGACACAGGACTTTAGATAACAACATGTCAGTAATCCTCACTGACTTTATTAAGACATTCCATTCTGTCAATAGACAGACTTCCTGAAGAATCCTGAGGCACAGAGGCATTACTCAAGAATTGATAATGAGATATTTGACAAAAAGGAAGGCACACATAAGATTCAGAGGAGCACTGAAGAGTTTGAGATGAGCACCAGTATCAAGCAAGGAAATTTATTGTCACAATTTCGTTCAACACAGCACTGACGGGGAAGTGATCAGACGGTGTAGAGCAGTAAGTAATGAATTGGGAAGACAAACACAACTGACGAAAAAGACAACAGGGCTCAAGTGGACAGCCTAGCCTTTGCGGACGACATAGCAATAGTGCACCAGACAGAAGTCGATGCAAATAAATACCAACCCAAGCGAGGTAGACAGAAGGGTGGAACTGAGGAAAGCTTACAGTAAGGTAGACAACAACTACCACAGAAGATTGGAAAACACCAGTGGGCATTGTGCAAAGGGTAGAGGAATTTAAATACCCGTGAGAATATACAAGATGTTCCAGGAAAAATAATCAGTATTCAGAGACATGACAGGAACGATCATTTGAAGCATGAAGGTGTAGGCTCTAAAATGAGCTATGAGTGGTTTTTTTTTTTTTTTTTTTTTTTACTGGGAGCTATTTGTTTTCCATGTTTTGGAAGGAGGTAGTGCGGACCAAACAAAACAAAATTCTCTATTAAACATGGGCTCTAAGGTTCATACCCTAAGTGCAATAGAAAGGATGTTTTTCACAGAAGCAAAGATTAACAGGTGCTCATAGCTCTCCAGATATGCGCCTTAGAGCACACGCTTATGGACAATTTTCTTGTTTTGGTCTATATCACCAAAATATGAAAAGCAAAGAGCTTGAAGCAGAACAGATCTGTTTCAAATTATTGAAGATGAAGAAGTGCTCATAGTTAGTATGCATTTTAGAGCCAATTTTTACCAAGTATGCATTTTAGAGCCAATTTTTACCAGACTTTTTTTGCTCAAATCATTGTTCCTGTCTTATCCCTGAATACTGACAATTCCTCTTGGGACATATTGCATAACAGGGAGAAACAGGAGCAATGAAGGTACAATAGAGAGGATGAGGAAGATGAGGTCAGCCTTGTGTATGACCAAGGATAAACACAAGAAAAATAATTTACATACAGATGCAAAGATCAGACCGTAGAAGGCAATGGTGAGGATAGTATTAGGAAGAAGGTGCAGCACAACTACAGAGAGAAGACAGGCAAACACTGCAGAAAATACTGGACCCTAAAAGAGGTGTAAAGAGAAGAATGTGAAGACCTAGGAAAGAACTGTACCAGGGGAAATCACCCCGAGAAACACAAGATTTGTAAGACATGTGATCGGGATGAATGAGGATAGAATCATCAAAACAACAGAGAAAATAATGAGAAGTGCAAGGACAAAGACAGAAAGCATGTGTGTTGCTAGATTCAAGAAGGATTGATCACAGCTGAGGATTAAGGTGAAAGGGAAGGAAAATTAGAAAAAACAAGCATACATTGACCAATATGCTAGAGACCAATGACAGAGAAAGATATAGGAAAAGGATTAAGAGTCATTAGTGGAGCAGTCAATGAAGAAGCTACTGAAGATCTTTGGAGAAGAATAAGAGAAAGAAGAAAAAGGACGATGTGGCAGGGCAGAAGAAAATGCTGCCCATAATGTAAGAAGAAAAATGGGCTTAATGAGAAGTGATTTGCTTCTATCCAGTTTTATGGATGAATCTGTTAGGAAATACATCCCATGTCATTGATTGATTGCAAAATCAGCAAAGGAATTTAATATTCTAGTAGAAACTTCATCATAGCCAGCAGAGTTACTGCTTTTTAGTGATCTAAAATCTCCTTACAGGTTGTATTTTTGAAACTAATGTGTTATTGGTGATACAAGCTGTGCCTGCAAAAGTAAATTCCATGCATCTTTATTTGCTTGTTTATTAGTGTGTACAATGTTTGCTGCACTGTGAGGGAGTAATCACTAAATTTGGTGGGCAATAATTTGAAACTGTCATCATTTTTGTCATAGCATTTTCTGAGGGTTTAATTTCATTTAGGTCACTTTTTTGTTTGTTTCTTGTTTAATAATGTTCGAAAAAGTTGTTTCCGTACCCTTGGAGTGTTTTATTTTTTAATCAAATTAAATGAGTTTCGCTTTTTTAACAATAGACCAGAGGATTTCCAACACTGGTGGTTTCGCTCAAAGAGCAAAGGCAGCAATCCCATTTATTTTAATCTTGTCTCCATATATGAAACAAATCAATAGGACTACAGAGAAAATATCAGTGGACATCAACATTTTGTTTAAGCTTGTGGTACATCTTTTATTTATTTATTTATTTTTTTGCATAGAGTCAACAAAAATGATGACTATTGCAAATATCAGTGTTGTTTACATAATTATGAAGATGTTCATTAAAATACAAACAAAACAAATAGTTGATATAAATTAGCAAGACTATAATACAAACACACAAAGGGAATGAAGTGTCACAGAAATACGTATACAAGTAAAATATTTCTAATACAAACTATATGATCATGTGTTTTCAACTTAGAATTCAGACAGAGAGTACAAACATTTCTTCGCCAGGAATAATTTGAGTTTCATTTTAAAGATATTTCCATCATAGGCACATAGGTCTTTTGGCAATTTGTTAAACCAAATTTGACCACTGAGTATGGGTTGTGATCTGTAGTTTTTAACTTCGTTCTTTGCCTAAATTAACTATTTTTATTTCTAGTGTTGTGGTCATGTATGTCATTGCATCTTCTTGAATCTTTTTGATGATTTACAAAAAATAAAATTAACTTATATAAATACAGGGAATGCACTGTAAGGTACTTATGTTGCACAAAAGTCTCTCTAACACAATCATTATGACCCAGATCATGTATTATTATAATTGCCTTCTTCTGCAACAACATTAATCTATTGATGTGTGTATCAGCAGCACAGCCCCAAAGTTCAATACCATAATTTAGTAAAGGATATATTGTTCCATAGTAAATGGTTTGAATAATAGGGTTTGTAACTATTTTTGCAAGAGGACTAAGTAGATATAATCCACTACTAATCTCTCCACACACAAAGTTAATATGCTTTGACCACCGCAAGTTTTCATCTAAGTATAGGCTCAAGAATTTGCAGCTATTAGTGTCTGTTGCCTCAGTTCCATATATATTATTTATAGAGGTATGATGAGAGTTAACAGTCCTGAATGATAACTGTGATTTATTAATGTTGACCTTTAGCTCTTGTTCTTGAAAATACTTAATTATAGTTATTACTTCACCTGTTGCAGAAGATGTAAGTTCACAGGTATTTTTGCCAAAAAACAACACAGATGTGTCATCTGTTTAGTTCACTATTATGGAGTTTTGTGGCTGGGTGACATCATTCACGTAGACTAAAAAGAGAAAGGGGCCTAGAATGGATCACTGGGGGACTCCTTGTTTGACAATTTCATTGGAAGACTGGGCGATTGCAACTCAGTCATTAATTTGGTATGTATACTATGTGCAGTGCTTCCAGTTTGTCAAGTACTTGGTTAGCAGTAATATTGCAGAATTGTTTAATCTGTGCTGTGCAATTTGAAAAAGTGAAACTTGCTCAAACCTGGTGTTGAGATTTGAGCTCTATGTTTGCTAAAGCAAGATACCATATCTCTACTATCCTCAAAAGCTAATTAACAGTTTCTCTCACAAGCAGCTCGCAACTACCTCTCAACTATCCAAAAATTACTGTAAGATCACAATGGTTACTTGGTCATTTGAGCTACACTGAAACATGCACCCCATTAACCATTAAAAAAGGGTTTCCACACAATAAAGTGTTCAGTTACAAAAAAGAGAGGAATAGCAGGGGAGGGGGGTGGGGTGGGGAGGGGGTCAAGCCTCCCCAACAAATGACCATGTCATATAGTACTGAGGATTACCAGATGCACACACGTAAATTCATAAAATCTACAAAGAAATTTCAAATCAGAATACCAAGACCAACATATGATTCTCTCACATAAGAGTCACACATTGTTCCCTGTGGCACCTATATTATTAGCATATAAACACTACGCAAATTATGTTACAGTGACGAACCTGTCTCAAACCAGGGACATCTCCAACTGCTGATCCATCAGCTCTTATCCATATTATGTCAGGTGTAGGGTTTCCTCTAGCTGAGCACTCAACTACTGCACCAGTTGTGTTTGAAAAATCCACTCTGTTTGGAGGTTCACGGTTGAAAATCGGGCCCATCGTATCATCTTCAGACATGCCTGAAACAAGTGGAAATCGAACGCTCAAAATAATTCTCCCATACAGAATGAGCTACAGTGCAGTTACGTGAATATACATGTGTTGGAGCATCGTAACAGTTGTACTCCCTGCTTCGGAGCCTTTATTTTCAGAATGGAAACTGAATCTTAACATCTACAAACACGAATTGAGTGTTACATAAAAACTGACAAGCTTCTTACTTGTTTACAAATGTAGAATGTCAAAAGGAAGTTATGTTATGTCTGTCTGAGCACAATGTAAATACAGCAATCAATATGTTAAACACAGAGGACCGTAAATTAGCAGTCTATTTCTGTAAATAATAAAAAATAAATAAATAAAAAAAATAATAAATCAGAGATGGAGGAGTTGGCATACACATAAAAATAAAATCAAGTCAAACTGTATTGGAACCAGTAGTTTCTACTTAGATCAACAATTGGAAGCCCATGCTTGTAAACTACTGGTACCTGGAAAGTCAATTGTAGCATACAGATAAACACTGGAAAACTTCCAAATACTATAACAAAAATATGAATTGTTATTAAGCCATGTATCAAACAAAGCAGAGCAAATATGAAATATTTAATTAAAAGAAACAGTTGGGAATGTTACTTAACACTAACGTGTTCTGTTGTTAATTTTCCCACCGGAATGACACAGGAGAGCAGCACACTAATAGACACCATTTTGGTAGGTGAACACTTAATCAGTGATATAAATTTTCATGTTCATGTCCTCACAGACCATGATACACAGCTAACCATACTAAAGTGAATATGATTACAATGAAGTAGTATCAAAGAAAGTACTTTGAACTGGTATCATAGAAAGCAGAGTAATTAATGAACAGACAACAGAAAGTTTCAAGGTACCTTCAGGAACCTAACAGAAGGATGGATATAATGTGACAGATGTTAATTCCAAATTTAATGTCTTTATAGATGAGTTTTATCAATCTTTAACACTTGCTTTCCCCAAAAAATAAACAGTATGGTACTAACAAAGCATCACAATGGTCTTGAATTCTACAAAAGGAATCAAAATATAATTTGCTGAAAAATGGAAATTGTTCAAAATAGCACAAAAGAGAAGTAACGCTGATTCCATATTACTAGAAATACTATGCTGTCTTAAGTACCGCGACTACAAATAAAATCGAAAAATCTGTACAATGTCTAAAATAAAGAATTTAGAGGGGTTAAATCAAGAAATGGGAGGCCTTTTTTACTGAAGGAAACATCCAAACAATGAATGATAGTAGTCAAGTAGCCTACGTATTTAATAATTACTGCTTTCAGGTAGCTCAGAAGATTCACATGGACAGATCAGGGACAATACAGTAGAATATTTGCAAGAAAAAATGTCTCATACAAACAGGTAAACTATTTTTACCCTACAATTTGCCAAAGAAATTGAGGAAGTAATTAACTCTGTCAAAACCAAAACCACAGTTCATGTTTTCTGCTCCAAGCTGATTGACCACCTGCGAACCCACTTTCCAGTGCTGAAACACATCAGCTATTTCAGCAGCGGATCAGCTGCCCAATACAAAAGTTTCAAGAACTTCAAGAATTATGTCAGCACTACAATAACTTTAAGTATCAGTGCAGAAGGGAACTTCTTTGCCACAAGCCATGGAAAGTCTCCAAGTGACAGTATTGGGGGCACAATAAAGCAATTAGCAGCAAGAGCAAGTCTGCAACGGCCAACTTCAGTGAAGTAATAAAATCCTGTTCTTCATACATGTGCAATTTATTCAACCACATATGCAACACACTGCTATCACAGGGAATAATTCCAGACAGTCCTCTTTACAAGAGAGATCGAATGACAGATACTAATAATTACTGATCAGTCACACTACTTACCTCATTCTCAAATGTACTTGGAAAAATTACGTACGCAAGAACCATAATACGCCTCTTCCAAAGTAAGATACTTAGCCACTCTCAATTTGGGTTTCAAAGGGGTTCCCCCCACAACATATTTTTCAATTCATAAATCAGATAATCAAAATTTAAATGACAGTTCATTGAAACTGGTATCTTCTGTAATTCGTCAAAAGTATTTGATTGTGTAGTTATCCTAGAGAAGCTTGAATATTATGGTATGAAAGATCTTATTGGTAAATTGTTTTCTTCCTATGTAACTGAAAGGGTGTAGATTGTTGGATTCAGAAACTCAGGGAACATCTTAAGTAGGGGGAATAATTACTATGGGTGTGGCAGATGGATCAATATTGGGTCCACTTTTGTTCTTGTTATACACCGTGTGGTTATAATTAAACTGACTGTGTTCTGAGTGCTGCAGTGTGGGATGTACACATCACAGGAAGCTCAAACATCGTAGGTATGTTAATTAATTGGTGCACTCGTAGAGTACACTGAAAAAAATTGTAGTTCCACTTTTCGCCATCAGGTGAAAATATGGCACTGGAAACAGTCCAAATATGAAATATTTCCTGTGTTGACGTCATTGTACCATTTGTCACTTGGCAAACTGTGTTGATGTATTTGTTGAGTGACTGTTGATGAACAGGGTTAAGAAAGTTGAAGTTTTCCATACAAAATACAATGGCTATTGAGAAAAAAGACTGTGCACAGCTGATAAAGTTGTTTTATCAGAATGGCAGAGCTGCATTATGGGAATATTTCTGACAGAAACAGCAGCAAAGAGGCCCCATGTCAATAAATGGGCTAAAGAGAGTGATCAAGAAATCTGAAAAATCATGAATTAGGAGATGCTGCAGGGAGCAAGAAGTGCCCCATTCCTATGGCAGTTGTTGATCAAGTTGTTGCAGCTACAGCCGACTGTGCAGCAAATGACCCAAATTCTGCAGCCACTGCTTGAGCTGTGCCACAGGAATTGTCTCTCCATTGGTCAATGGTTCAAAAGATTTTGCAGCGCATTTTACACTGGTATCCCTACTAGATTAACCATGGAACATCCACTGCTTATTTGACTGTGTGATGTGGTTTCACCAGCTCCTTCATTCTCGGTCTGTTTTTCTTTGAGAAGATGACACCTTGTGGACCTGTTAGGTGTACCATGACATCTGTACATTATAAGGACCTCCTTGTGCAACACTATTCCTTCTTTTCAAGACTGCAACTGTGTCCACACGACTATTTCCATGCATTGATGGGCAACAACACTTGTCGAGGGGGGGACACACCAAGTGTCCTAGGGGTCCCCACTCGACCATCTCAGACTCTGTTAAAAATTTATATGTGTATACATATGTATGTGTTAGGTCACTGTGCAAAATTTTGGCTCAATTCTTTCAGTGGTTCCAGTGCTATGGTAACCTTAGCAGACCCATACCAAATCATAAAGCGCACAGGGCGAAAAATCTGGCCAACTTTGGTATAGTGTTGTGTGTATGTTGTGACATCTATCACCTTTAATTTTTGTACACTAGTACAACTTTTAGTGCTGAATGCAGCTATAGCACTCAAATTGTTCAGGAATTACTATCCTTTATGCTTCTTGGTCTAAAAGTGCCTTGCAAAATTTATCGCGAAAAATTTAAGTCATACTTCGAGCATCTTTTACTAGAAGCAAAAAGCAGCTATTACCTTGATTTCTGAGTTGCTATCCAATAACCAGGTGCTCACTATACTCCGCAAGTATTAGCATTTATGAGTATATAGTTCTGATTTTATTGACCCTTGTCTCAAATGTCAAACTGAAAATAGCAAATTTACAGCATTTTTCAGGATGCAAATTTACAGCATTTTTCAGGACCAGTTTTTAATATCGCTACCATCTATGGTCATCTTTTAACTGACACCACTGAAAAGAGTTTATTTTTTGCTATAAGGAACATTAAAAAGTTGAATGGTAATTTTCCATATAAGGTTTTTAAACTAGCTGCAAAGATGCCTTAGCTTTTGCACATACCACTTGCTTGACAGAAGAACTTTAATGAATGTCATGCAGAAATGAGCAAATACACAACATTTTTGTGAACATAACAAAGCAATAAGTTCACAAAATGAACCAAACATCATAAATTTGTTGCCGGAGTTCATAAAACCCTTTTCATAGCTCTAAAGTTCTCTTCAATGCTCTTCAGCACCTCTGATGTGTAAGAGTATCTTTGACCCACTGGCACTTGGAGATGAGAAAATGCCGATTATCTGCTGCTCTGGGATCCAGCTGGTGTCCTTCCTTAGGGGCCAATGGAATAAATTAGTTGGACCATGTGGATGTATGAAACTGACTAAGGCATCTCGTTCTTCCAATGATGTGTCACAGATGTTTCCAGTTCACCATTTGTTGCCATAAATGCAGGCAATGTATTGCCCAGATTGTATACTGTCAATTGGAACACTCGAGAAGTATGCTGATTGATCAATACTTGCAATAAATGAAACTGTTTCATTGGAAACTCTGCTAATTTGTAACCGTTTTTCAACGACTGGTCTGAAGCAGTGGTTTTCTCTGGTCCCTGCAACTGTGCAACCATTTTCAAATCTCCTTTCTTGTAAAGGTCTTGCAGCACCAATTTCTTCCTTTGTGAAAAAAAGGAATTTGATTCCGTGAACTTGTTCATCACAAAATCTGAATAGGTCACTTGGTGTTAGAATTTAATCTGAAGTTGGCCGTTGCAGACTTGCTCTTGCTGCTAATTGCTTTATTTTCCCCCCAAACTGTCGCTTGGAGACTTTCCATGGCTTGTGGCAAAGAAGTTCCCTTCTGCACTGATACTTAAAGTTATTGTAGTGCTGACATAATTCTTGAAGTTCTTGAAACTTTTGTATTGGGCAGCTGATCCGCTGCTGAAATAGCTGATGTGTTTCAGCACTGGAAAGTGGGTTCGCAGGTGGTCAATCAGCTTCGAGCAGAAAACATGAACTGCAACTGTATAATGACGCAAGCAATTGCTGATGATACAGAAGCTAAGAGAATCACTCTTTCCAGTAAATGCCTTGTAGAGCATCCTACACAATAAAAGAATAATTTTCTGCAAAATACATCAGAACAACCAGCTTTCCACATTCTAGATTTTCTTTGGTTTCTTTTAGGTAGTTGTTTTGGTGCTTTGCTATGTAATGGTGGGGTGAGAGATTCACAATTTTCGTCACAATGTTTTGGATAAATTCTTCAATTGTTGACTGATTTGTCTCCAGAGTATCTTGGTCAATGTGTATCCATTCCTTGTATTCAATTGCTTCATCAATGTCATTCCCTTCAAATGCAGCTTCTGCAAATCTTTCCAAGACTTCTAATCCAGGGCATTGGTCACATAATCGGAGCATGCAAACTTTTGAATCCCTATTGCAAACCGTTTTGGCTAACAAACTTTCGTAGTCATCCTTAACTGGAGTCACTACTAGCATCAACTTGACATTTTGATGAGCTGTACAAACAAAAACTGAGTGTGTTCCTGCTGAACCAACTGATGTGCCACTTTGGCCAGAGCTCACAGGATTTGGAAAAGCCACTTTTGGTAAATTTTGTTCTGCAATATTCTTGATAGGCTTCTTTCAAGTTACAAAGCAGCAGGCGTCTCTGCATATGAACCTTTGGTGTCCTTATGGCAACAAAATCCTTTTTTCCAGGGCAGATTCAGCTGACTTCATCACTGTCATAGAATTTTGCTACACTTTCCTTAATATCTTCTTGCAAAACCTTTCCTCGCTTTGGATCTGGTTTCGCTAATATGCCTTTCTCTCCCTTCAGCTTTCTGAAAGTTTTCACCATTCGCTCAGACACCTTGAGTTCTTTGATTTTTTTTAATGATCCACCCCCTGCTTTGCTTTCAATTCACTGATGAGCAATTTGTACAATGAGCAATCATGGCATTGTTGACGTGATTGCGATTCTATGACATCGTCTGCTTTAAGCCCACCAATTTCAGCAATTTTGGTAGCCACAAAGATTTTAATTTGCCTTAACTTTCATTTTGCATATCCACTACAATATCGGTTTGAAACATGCTGAAATTTTAGTGGTGACACATAAGTTGCTGTCAAGCTAGAGTTCAAGCTGTCTGAAGCAACTGTAGCATCATCTTCATCAGCCTCTGATGATGGCAATGGCTTGGCCTTTTTAGCATTGCTGTCAACTCTACAAGCAGGGCAAAGCTTCTTCCAGGCTTGTTTCAAAAAGTCAGCTGTTTTAACATCAATAGGATACAGACCTTTGCTGAACACATGATTCTTCTTTTGAAATGGAGTACAGATTTCTGTAGATACTGAAACCTGGTCAGCTGTTCTGCTTCACGATCTAAACATATTTTGGCATCACAATCAAGCTGAAATCAATCTGAATCAGCAAATTTCAATCCTCCTCAGATAGGTCACTAACTGATTTCGACTTATGACCACAGCAGTTGAGTCCCACAGTGCTCAGAGCCATTTGAACTGATTTCAGAAAGTGTTTGTCCTTGATGAACTTAGTTAAATGACACACAGATTTGATTTGTCCAGTGGTCCACTGATCTAGGCTCATTTTTCCATTGTTTGAAGCCATAACAAGTTGTAACTTCAGCAACAATTCAACAATGGACTGAAGAAATCAACCAAGCTGCAAGGTAAACATTCACAGGTAACAACCACAAATGATACAATGATTGACAATTTGCATGCAAACATGAACGATACCCAAATCAAATTACATCTTATATAGTGTGACTGTGTAAAACGAGAATACTGGAGAACATTCCAGAACATTACAGAAAACTCAAGAAGTTTCTAGTGCTTTGTTATAAAACTGTTGTACCTCCATATAAGTTTCTGGAATCCATGCCTTGTTTTATAAAACAGTCATACCTGCACAATCAGATATCCAGAAATTTCCAGTACCCATGCCCTGTTATAAAACAGTCATACCTGCATATCTAATTTACATAAATAATTTGTACTAACAAATCACATCGCAAGTGCCTTGACGTTCTCTAGCACAACAGCTGCCAACACAGTAATGCATGTGGTAAGCATAACAGCTTAGGTTTCTTTCAATCTATTTTAATCAGCTTATATGGAAAATTACCATTCTACTTTTTCAAGGCCCTTGTAGCAAAAAAATGTGCTCTTTTCAGCAGTGTCAACAAAAAGATCAGAATTGATAGCAATATAGAAAACTGATAGACATTTGAAATTTTCAATTTGACACTTGAGACAAGGGTCAATAAAATCAGAACTATTTACTCATAAATGCTATTACTGGTGTAGTACAGTGAGCACCTGGTTCAAGGTTCCAGCTGCCTTTCCCTTATAGTAAAGGATGGCTAGAGCAGGGCTTGAATCTTTTGTGATAAATTTTACAAAGCATTTCCAGACCAAGTGTCATAATGGATAGTCATTTCTAAGGAATTTGAATGCTTTAGCAGCTTTCAGCAACAAAAGTTGTACTAGGATAAAAAAATTCAGAGTGACAGAATATGCGCAAAGTTATAACAAAGTTAACAGAATTCTTCACACCATGTGCTTTGTGACTTGGTATGGGTCCAATAAGGTGGCCCCAGCTCTGTAGCCACTGTAACAATTCAGCCAAAATTTTGCACATTGACCTAACACATACATATGTATACAAAAACAAGTTTTGAACTGAATCTGAGATGGTCGGGTGGGGACCATTTTTTATTCTAGAACACTTGACACGGAATGATCCTAGAGAAACTTTTGGTAATGACCGCATCATCTCTAGGCAAGATGTGCGGTCTACCAGAGCCCCCAACCTAAAACCATGTAACTTCTGGCTGTTGGGATATCTGAAAGATTATGTCTACCAGGGACCTATCCGGACTCTTCGCAATCTGAAGGCTAGCGTACAATGATATATCACTCTGATTACACAAGATATGCTGCGAGCAACTGTCAACCACGCCATGTTATGGATGCAGCATGATGGTTAGTCAAGTGTCCATATTGAACATGCGTTGGAACTTGTGGTCATATCCTAACAAACATACTGGAACTATCATTATCATGTGTTCGATCATTCTTCCCCTTTTCCTGCACCACCACCACATTCTGAATGTTTGCTGTGCCATATTTTCATCTGGTGGCAGAGAGTAGAACCATTTTTTTTTAGCATATAAAAAAATCAGCGCACCAATTAATGGCCATACCTACAATGTTTTAGTGTCCCACATTGTATACAGCCCACACTGCAGCACTCAAAACACAGTCAGTTTAATTATAACCACCCAGCATAAAAGGTCTTCCATCACATATCCAAGAAGCAGAAATAGTTCTCTTTGGTGAAGATGTATTATAATCAAGCTTAACAAAGTAACTTTAATTCTTGAAAATGGAAATAATATTTTGTATTTTGTTGTGAACGGACTGCAACTGAACTTACAAAACACAATATACACGAATGAATACTGCACCAGGTCTGACCACACTTTAGAAATAATGTAAAAGGGAAAATCGTTACATGAAACAGAATATTCTAAATTCTTCAATGGGCATATAGATAAGAACACAAACTGGAACTCACATGTTACAAATCATATTAAACATACTTCTCCTCTTTTGGTTTTTTTATTCACTTTTCACTTAGGGCCTATGCCTGATGCAGGATTGGTTCAAGATCATTTTTTTTTTTTTTTTTTTTTTTTCAATTGGTGACCCCCCCCCCCCTCCCTTCCCTGTCACATACATTCACCTGCTTCGGTTACTTTTTGCTACTAATTATATTATGATATATCCAGTACACACATCTTGTACTTGGATAGCTCCGATGCTCCGCTCAACTTGTTGCCCCAAATGTCTGCTTTTGTCAACTGCAATTTAAGACAGGCCCTGTCTTATGGCATAACATTATGGGATAATTCACCATTAAGGAGGAAAGTGTTTGTTTCACAGAATTGTGTGATAAGAATAATGTGTGGTGTCCACTCTAGAACCACCTACACATCTCATTTAATAATTGAGCATACTGACAGATTCAACCTCACACTAAATTTACTTCTGTACGAAGTATCAATAATACGCTAATCACAGTTTGAAAACGACTGTAATTTTCATAAATATAATACTAGAACAGGAAATGATCTACACCATCCATTGCTCATCCTTAGTAAGGCACAAAATGGAGTGATTATATCAACAAAAATAATCTTTTTTTTTTTAAAAAAATCATTACAACTGGATAGATTAAAGAAATTACTCGCCAAGCAGCAGCAAAACACCCAAATAAAGGGCTATTACAGTTTGCACTCTTTTGGTACCAGTGGCAGAAGGGTAAAGGGGAAGGAAGAGGGGTAAAGGAAAAGGCCTAATGAGGTTTCGGAAAAGGTGTACAGTTCAGAAAATTTGCCCAGAACCCCGGGTCAGGGAGACTTACCATATAGAATAATAAGGAAAGACTTTTTAAGCTGGGAATTCAAATGTACAACTTGCCACCATAAATATAATAATCAGCACTCTTCTTGTCTAGCAAGAATCATACAGGCTTAAAGCTTCATAAATGTTTTAAAATTGTAACTTTTTTTTTTTTACACATTACATCATGTAAACATGACATTATCAAATGCAAGAATAAAAGTCTTAAGCAATAACACAAAAGCAGTGACAGTACGTCTTGTGTCTATTCCATCTATAATAGAGTTTCTTTTTATTTGTGCGTGTGTGTTTGTGTATACTGAGATGGGGTGTTCAGTATGAAATGTGAAATTGCAACAAAAAAATTGTTGCTTTATATCAGTACATGTAGTTATGTTATGTCTCATTGGCTTCACATGCTGTTATGGTCCTCTTTCCAAAGACTGGTTTGCACTAGTCTATACTGCATGATTCTCTTTCAACTCTGGCTAACTGCATCCATGTGAACACACTTCGTACATTTGAGCATCAGTTTCCGCTACACACTCACACTTCCCCCCATTACCAATTTGACGATTCCTTGATGCATCTGCAAGTGCCTTATAAATCAATTTCATATTTTGGTCAAGTTGTACCATAAATTTATTTTTTCCCCAGTTCAGATTAACACATTCTCATTAGTTACCTGCTATAGCCACCTACATTCAGTATTCTCCTGTAGCACCCCATTTCACAAGCTTCTTCTAACTTCTAGTCTGGGATTGTTTATTGTTCTCTTTTCAATTCTGTACATGGCTACACTCCACACAAATATCTTCTGAACAGACTTCCTAACATTTACACTTATATTCCTTGTAGGCCTAAACTAATTTATGTTCTTCAAATATAATTTTCATGCTTTTTCCTGTCTGCATTTTCTATTCTCTTTACTTCAACCATCGTTATTATTTTGTGTTCAAATGGCCAAACTGATTTACTACTTTTGCAGTCTCCTTTCCTAACCTAATTATCTCAGTTTCACTTTTTAATTCAACTAAATAGCATTATTCTACCTTTACTTTCCCTGATATCCATCTTATAACCTCTTTTCAAAACGCTATTCACTCCTTTCATCTGCTTTTCCAAGGCCTTTGCCCTCTCAGACAGAGCTACTGATGTCATCAATGAACTTCAAAGTTTTTCATTTCTTATCTCTAAACTTTATTGTCCCTTTCCAAATTTCTTCTAGGTTTCCTTTACGACTTGCTTAGTGTACAGACTTAACAACATCGGGGACAGAATTTAATTCGGTGCTCGGGCAATATAACTGATAAAATCGACCGCACGCGGAAAGCGAGAGCTTCTGTTTGGAATTTCGCGTGTAACACAATGTTTTTAATTTGTCAACCTGTTATCATACTGGTAACAGTCAGCATTTTATGTGTGGTATAAAACATTTTCTTTTAAATAGCGAATAATTCCACAATTTCCGTTCATATTACATTAGACGTACGAGCACAGTTACAAGACAGTAAAATTGATTGCGCTTTCCTTCTACAAAACTTGAGCAGCTACACTATAAAATTTAAATAAAGCTTGTGGGCCACTAACTACCAGGTTCTGTACACTCTGAATTTGACCAGTGACCACAAAGTTCTTACTCTTGTCTTCTCTAAAGTTAATTGGGAAGATTAATGTGATCACTGTTCCAGGTATTTAAAATCACTCCAAGTCATCGCCAACAAAGTGGAACTGCCAGTTGCGCGTAAAAGTGCAATTATGATTGTCGGAAGCTTTTACGTGACGTGCACCGTATTTACTGGTAACTGCACAATGGATCACAGGGAAATCAAGCTGACCAATCGTGAGATACTGATATGCAATGGGAATGTCGATCCTCATTTCTTTCGCTTCGTAAATGAAGTTAGCTATAGTTCACTATAGTAAGAATTTAAATATTGTATGCATTGTATCGATGACGTAAATTGTTACATATCTGACAATTATATGTAAAGTTTCTGACAATAAACATCATAAATATTGGTGCAGCTCGTTTCTAAGAACACTTTAGTACACTTCTAGTATTGTGGATGAAAAAGTGGTATAGGATGTGTCAAATACTCATTCACTAAAACTTGTACTGAGATTTGTGGCTGAACGAGAGAAAAAGGTTTTTCCAATTTTTTGTGCGTTGAGGGTCCAACATTTGAGACGTTACTGGAGATATTTGTTCCCATGACGAAAAAACAAAAACATTTCACGGAAAGACGCACTTCCACCAACTTAACGCTTATCTATTACGCTACGGTACCTTGTTACTAGTAATTCTTTCGAAGAATTATGATGTACAAGTGTAGTTTCGGCTCTAAGTAACTGAGCCATTTACGGAACCTGTCCCACAATAATACGTGCACTACACTGTTCATTGTAAGAATAAACTTGATGTAAACATTTCACGATGTATTCTTCCGCGTTTGGTTGAATGTCATTGAATTTCGTTTCACGTGGAGCGTGAGAGAAGCTGTGTCCGGTATGGTCAAGTACGATTACAAGGATACATTCATACAGTGTTACACATACCTAGACTGAGCGATAATGCGGGACAACAGCTTTACCGGCGCATTGAGCTTGGACAGCACTGGCAAGTCATCTGCTCCAACTAGCCTGCTGATGTGTTGCAGCTCAGACGTAAAAAGTGACGAAGAATGAAACAATATAGCTTCGAATGCCATTTAATTTTTAAAGAGAATGAAACAATATTCGGCAAAACTTCAGCGCTACTGCACGCTTGTTATGTGGCCAGACGGAAAGCATAAAATGCTCTCGTTCCAGTACGTCTGGCAGCTTGAAAGTCTTGTTATTTCTCGAGCTTAAATTGTCTCCAGATCAGTTCTGATTGGTTCATATTGTAATTGTACAGTGGCAAAGGTAAATGTGCAGCATTTGTATGGTGTGCTCAATGCAGCGAAAATGATTATTTTTCATGTCTGTACGACACTTACCACTCTGGTTCGTGTAAGACTACATCTGTGGTGTAAAACAATGGACTTATCCCAAATAAAGAGTATTTTATATTTTATTATTGGCCTAAAAATTAAATAAATTTTCTTAATTCAAGCAACCTACATCAACCATCTTTCATAAAATATTGATGATTAAGAACTTATATTTGAAATGAAAACAGGAACATCGTGTGCAATATGTAATTAGAAACAAGAAGACGTGCATTAGTCATAAAAAAGACAATGAATTTTACAATTACGAGGTTAGATATTTCAAACTGAACGAAGAAAAGATGACTGAGGTCAGTCTTCCGAACCAGCGATCCGTGAACTGCACTACGTTATGAAACTACTCCACCGCCGATTCCGCTACACATCCAGTGTATATTACTCAACTGTATCAAATGCAGTCTCTCGGAAAATTTCAAAGCCGATTTTTTTCTGTAAATTTATGAGAAATATGAATAGCAACCTATTTCTCGGGACTTTTTAATCGTGTTCCACAAGCATATTTCACTACGGAACAGTAAGTAGCCTCAGCTATTTTCTTACCTAGTATTGACAGCGCGACAATCAGAGCACAACAGTACAAAGACTGAGACTGTACACGATTTTATAAATACAAACTACATAGCTAAAGCATGATTAAGAAAAACATTGATGGCTTTTAATACATTTGAATATCTTAAAGTCTCATTTAATGTAACTTAGTAATAATATACGTAATACATACATACGACCAACTTACAAGAGGGGTAACAACACCATTGTACGTGTGCTACGGCTTCTGACCAATCATCGCTGTTGTGTTTGCTTACATCAGGTTTATTCTGATGGTGAACAGAGGTTTTTTTTTATAGATGATTACATGTGAGTAAGTAACGTACACACACACACACACATCTATATAAATTTTGTTCGTACCCTTGGAGTAATTTTTTTATTTTGTTTTTTTAAATCTTACCTTCATGTCTGTAGGGTACCGATTCCCGTATTTTGTGAGTAACAAACCACACGGCTTATTCTTAATATATGTGTTTGAATTACTTTCATTCACTGAACTTGTTTGCGCAGTAATATTGACCGTTTACGGGTCGCGGAGCCGTGTTGACAATGCAAAGCCAACAATCTCAGTCGACATTGTAGCACAAGTTCGCTCAGTGAACGAGAGTGGAGCAGAACTTGTAAATAAAACTAATGTGTCAAGTTTTAGTACGTAATATGCGCTTTAATATATTAGAATTGCTATTATTGTATTCTGCCGACAGTCAAAAATACTATTTTATGTTAACATGCAACGCTTTAAAATGCTGTACAACCGGAGGAACCTAATCCGAAACAGGGTTAGTATTTTCAATTCAAAACGGCAACTGGTTAATTTCCTCCCTGGAAAGTGGGCAGTGCAGAGGGGGCTATTAAGGGATGTGACATGTTTGTTACAGTAAACTGCTCGCGGCGGCTGTCAATAGCAGAGGAGAAGAGTGTTTGTTGATACGTAACAGCATCATCTGTTGGCGAAACCTGAGACGATACATTTCCCGGGTACTGCCGAGCTCTACCAGTTCGGAGGCTACTCGTTTGAACATGCCGTCGCCTCATGGTTGAAGCTGTCGTAAACGGCGTCATTATTATGGAGACGTTGGGAGTAAAAGGCAAAGGAAATTTAAACTTAATGCTACCGGTACATCAAGGTGTAACTGTTAAGCTGGCCGATTGCAGAGGGAGTTGCGGGGAGCGGAAGAAGCAAGATTGGTCCCTACGCCCTACGTACACTGCCATGGTGAGGCACAGACCAACAAATTATAAACGGTGCAAGACGCATTTTACAGAGATAGGCACCAGCGCTCCTAGTGGCCTAGCAGTGAACTTCGGTTATGGGAAAATATGGCGCGTGAATCTATATTCTTGCTTTGCGAAATGAAGAGTAGAGGACAACATTTTTCGCCTATATTTTATGGGTGAGTCTGGTGGTAAATTTTGTACCTGGAAACATTTTTGTTACCTTGAAAAGTAAAACATTCGAGAAACCTCAATCAAAACTAAGATTAACTTCTCATGGCTGCTTTTCACAATCATGTAAAGTTTTGTAAATGACATCTTGGGCGCCTTTTGAAAGTACAATTATTTATTTGTAAGACCCAATATAGCCCCTCCTGTAACTATAATCTATCGTAGATCCCTCGAACAAAAAACCGTGCTCGTCTGTAGGAAAAAAAAACCGTCTACAACACGGGTAGTACAAGTGATCCACAAACCAACCGTCCAATATCCTTGACATCGATTTAATGTAGAATCTTAGAACATATTCTGAACTCAAACATTATCTTTAATAGAATGACCTCAATGCCTACCAGCACGGATTACAAAAACATCATGTGAAACCCAACTCGCACTTTTATCACATGATATATTCAAAGCTTCGGATCAAGGCAATCAGGTAGATGCAGTATTCCTTGATTTCCGAAAAGCATTTGACTCATTACCATACCTATGCTTATTATCAAAAGCACGCTCATATGGGATATAAAGTGAAATTTGTGACTGTATTGAGGGCTTTTTTTTGTAAGGAGGATGCAACACGTTATCTCGGATGGAGAGTCATCGTCATATGTAGAAATAGCTTTGGGTGTGCCCTAGGGAAGTGTGTTGGGACCCTTGCTGTTCTATATTAATCATCTTGCAGACATCAGGCTATTAGCAGACGATGCAGTTAGCCATAATGAAGTACTGTCCGAAAAAGCTGCGTAAATATTTAGTCAGATCTTAATAAGATTTCAAAGTGGTGCAGAGATCCGCAGCTAGCTTCATATGCCCGGAAACGTAAAATTGTGCACTTCACAAAATGAAAAAAAGTAGTGTCCTGTGACTACTGGAATCGGGCAATTCATACAAATCGCTGGGTGTAATGCTTTGTAGGGATATGAAATGAAATGATCACATACGTTCAGTCGTGGGTAAAGCAGGTGGTAGACTTAGCTTCATTGGTAAGTACTGGGGAAGTGCAATCGGTCTAAAAAGAAGTTTGCTTACCAATCTCTCATTCGACCGGCTCTAGAATATTGCTCAAGAGAGTGGGACCTGTGACGAATGGGATTGACAACGGATATTGAACGTATACAGAGAAGGGCAGCACGAATGGTCACAGATTTGCTTAATCCATGAAAATGTCACAGAGATACTGAAGGAATTGAACTGGAAGACTCTTGAAGATACACGTAAACTATCCCGAGAAATTCTGTGAACAAAGTTTCAAGAGCTGGCTTTAAATGATGAGTATAGGAATATGCTACAATTCCCTTTGCTTCGCTCACATAGGGATCGTGAGGATAAGATTAGAATAATTACTGCACGCGCAGGGGCATTCAGAGAATCATTCTTCCTGTCGGTTAAATTTCGTGTCTGTAGCACGTCATCTTCGTGTAGCAATTTTAATGGCCAGTAGTGTATATTCGAACTGAGAATATTTTAGAGGGTCCTGCAGCAAACCGAAGTTAGGGATACTGGTCTGTAATTTTGTGAGTCCGCTCTTTCACCCTCCTTATATATTGGAGCCACCTGCGCATTTTTCCAGTAGCTTGGAACTTCGTGCTTGGCTATAGACTCACAATAAGGTGAAGGGCCAATGCCGTAGAGTACACAGTTGGATGTCTTCCTGCACCGCCTCTCGACAGCCGGCACAGACTTCAGGACAACTATTTAAGGCGCGAGGAGTCTCGCCCAGGCAGGGCGCTCGTTTGTTGTGAACTCGCCTAAGAGCAAAAGCTGGTTGAACGTATTAGGGTAGGGTCCACTAAATCTGCACTCCATCTACAGATCTGTGACAGAAAGTGGTTTGCTAATTCGACTGCGAGATGCGCGCCATAGCATGTGTGTGGTCTCTTAGAGGCAGAAATGTGGGCTTCTACAACGTCGGAGAGCACAGAGCTGCAAGGCTATAGACTGGCTGATTGAGTGCTCTCCTAAGGAGGAAGAAAGGATACATTTCCAGCACCATGTCGCAATGGGAAATATCGGATCGCTCTGTTCATGACAGCACGCGACAGGACAGGGAGCCACGGTTTAGCTGGCTGACTCTTCTCTCCGTCTTCTCACCGGTGTAAACATCTGTTCTGGCTGATGAGCGCGTCTCCCTACACAGGTCGTCCGCCCTCGCCACAGGCAGGAAGAGGGACCTTCCTCTGCGCTCGGTCGTCACCGCCGGACAACCGGCTGCGGACCGGATCCACGCGCAGCCCCACCGCCAGTCGCACTCGCCTTCGTCTGGACCCCCTCTCCCGTACATCTCTGCACCTTAAGAAAACCCGTTGTACAGCGGTAGCACACGTACACTAGTATTTTTCCGCTCTTCGAAGTAGGGCCTACATTAGGTATCTAATTACTTAATTACACTACTGGCCATTAAAATTGCTACACCACGAAGATGACGTGCTACAGACGTGAAATTTTACCGACATGAACAAGATGCTCTGATATGCAAATGATTAGCTTTTCAGAGCATTCACACAAGATTGGCGCCGGTGGCGACACCCACACGTGCTGACATGAGGAAAGTTTCCAACCGATTTCTCATACACAAACAGCAGTTGACAGGCGTCGTCTCGTGAAACGTTGTTGTGATGCCTCGTGTAAGGAGGAGAAATGCGTACCATCACGTTTCCGACTTTGATAAAGGTCGGATTGTAGCCTATCGCGATTGCGGTTTATCGTATCGCGACGTTGCTGCTCGCGTTGATCGAGGTCCAACGACTGTTAGCAGAATATGGAATCGGTGGTTTCAGGAGGGTAATACGGAACGCCGTGTTGGATCCCGAAGGCCTCGTATCACTGGCAGTCGAGATGACAGGCATCTTATCCACATGGCTGTAACAGATCGTGCAGCCACGTCTCGATCCCTGAGTCAACAGATGGGGACATTTGCAAGGCAACCACCAGCTCCACGAACAGCTCGACGACGTTTGCAGCAGCATGGACTAACAGCTCGGAGACCATGGCTGCGGTTACCCTTGACGCTGCATCACAGACAGGAGCGCCTGCGATGGTGTACTCGACGACGAACCTGGGTGCACGAATGGCGAAACGTCATTTTTTTGGATGAATCCAGGTTCTGTTTACAGCATAATGATGGTCGTATCGGTGTTTGGTGACATCGCGGTGAACGCACATTGGAAGCGTGTAATCGCCATCGCCATACTGGCGTATCACCCGGTGTGATGGTATGGGGTGCCATTGGTTACACGTCTCGGTCACCTCTTGTTCGCACTGACGGCACTTTGAATAGTGGACGTTACATTTCAGATGTGTTACGACCCGTGGCTCTACCCTCCATTCGATCCCTGCGAAACCCTACATTTCAGCAGGATAATGCACGACCGCATGTTACAGATCCTGTACGGGCCTTTCTGGGTACAGAAAATGTTTGACTGCTGCCCTGGCCAGCACATTCCCCAGATCTCTCACCAAATGAAAACGTCTGGTCAATGGTGGTCGAGCAACTGGCTTGTCACAATACGCCAGTCACTACTCTTGATGAACTGTGGTATCGTGTTGAAGTTGCATGGGCAGCTGTACCTGTATGCGCCATTCAAGCTCTGTTTGACTCAATGCCGAGGCGTATCAAGGCCGTTATTACGGCCATAGGTGGTTGTTCTGGGTACTGGTTTCTCAGGATCTGTGCACCCAAATTGCGTAAAAATGTAACCACATGTCAGTTCTAGTATAATATATTTCTCCAATGAATACCCGTTTATCATCTGCATTTCTTCTTGGTGTAACAATTTGAATGGCCAGTAGTGTAATATACTTTCTTTAGTCTGAGAAGCTAATGTCCACGAATCAGCATGGTTTTAGAAGGCATCGCTTGTGCGAAACTCAGCTTGTCCTTTTTTCAGATGATATACTGCGAACTGTGGACGAAGGAGAACAGGCTGATTCCACGGTTGTAGGTTTGCGGAAAGCATTTGACACGGGTGCCCCATTGCAGCCTGTTAAAGAAGGTGCGAGCTTATGGTATAACTTCACAGATATGTGAATGGGTCAGAGACTTCTTAAATAATAGAACGCAGTATGTTGTCCTCCACGGCGAGTGTTCATCAGAGACGGGAGTGTCGTCAGGGGTCCCCAGGGGAGTGTGATAGGAACGCTGCTGTTCCCAATATACGTAAATGATTTGGTGGACGGGGTGGGCAGTAATCTGTGTTTCATTTTGCTATGATGCTGTGGTGTACGGTACGGTGTCGTAATTGAGTGACTGTAAGAAGACAAAAGACGACTTAAACTTTCTAGTTGGTGTGATGAATTGCAGCTAGCTCTAAACGTGGAAAAATGTAAGTTAATGAGGATGGGCAGAAGGAACAACCTGTAATGTTCGAATACAGTATTAGTAGTGTTCTCTTTTATATTTCTGGGTGTAACGTTTCAAACCAATATGGAATGGCTCTGAGCACTATGGGACTCAACATCCGTGGTCATAAGTCCCCTAGAACTTAGAACTACTTAAACCTAACTAACCTAAGGACATCACACACATCCATGCCCGAGGCAGGATTCGAACCTGCGACCGTAGCGGTCGCGCGGTTCCGGACTGAGCGCCTAGAACCGCTAGACCACCGCGGCCGGCAATATGGAATGGAACGAACATGAGAACTGTAGTAGGAAAGGCGAATGGTAAACTTGGGCTTATTGGGAGAATTTTAGGAAATGTGGTTCACATGTAAAGTAGACCGCGTGTAGCACACTGTGCGATCTCTTCTTCAGTGCTGCTCGAGTGTTTGGGATCCATACCAGGTCGGACTGAAGGAAGACATGGAAGCAATTCAGAACGCGGCTGTTAGAATTGTTACTGGAAGGATGGAACAACATGTCAGTGTTACGGAGGTGCTTTGAGAACTCAAATAGGAATCCCTGCGGGAGGTGGGGAGGTGGCTCCCTTTTCGAAGAACCCTACTGAGATATTTAGAGAACTAGCGTCTGCACATTTGAAGCTGACTGCTGGCGATTGTACTGCCGCCACCATACATTGCGCGTAAGGCCGCGAAGGTAGCTCTATCTGCGAGTGGAATGACTAGTAGCAGTACAGAGTAGCGTCCACCACGCAGCGTACGTGGCTTGCGGAATATCTACGTAGATGAAGAACTTGTAATGAATCATCCTCCTCTGACGTTACCTTTTTCTCTATAGAGAAAACCAATGCCATGTATACTATCGATTCTCGATGACGACGACGACGACGACGATGTATTGGTATTAACTCACCAGCAAAAAGTCACTTCTTGTTCGTTCAGTGCAGATCACGCTTACCAGCTATATTATGACATCCGATACACTAAATGACCGACACACTAATTCCTTTTGCCTCAACATAATATTAATCAAAGGTCGTTATAATAGAGACCTGAATATTTAAATAATCGTACGGAAGCTCATTAACTGCTGTTTTATATGTGTCTTATTTATCCCTTGTGCTTGATATGTATATGTATCTTATTTAGTGAAGAGCTACTGATATTCTCATGTCTAAATTGATTATTTACCTGTATCAGTAAGAATTACCATCCTCATATTTCTATTTGAGTCTTTAAAGAACGCTCTGATTAATGACTTCGTAATTCAGTACCAATCATTTCATTTACATACAATCTTACAGCAACGGGATCACACTCTAGAAATATCTGAACTGTCACATGCTTATAAATTGTTTAAAATCATTTTGCATATGTCTATGTATCTTGGTATTCGACGACCTGCTATTTTTCTTCACGTTCTTCAAAAAACAAAAATTAACTTAGACCATTTCGAGTCACTTGAACCAAGGGCTTCCTTTCACAGCTCCGTTTGAAACAGGCACCAATAATCATCTTTGTACAGTATAATTGGATATTGTAAAGTTTGTGCGAACAGAGCTTCTGTCACGTTGTGTAGTTTGATCATTTTCCGAATCAATACAATGACGCCAGAATTCTAGTGTTGACGCTGACCGAGCTAGTGCTAGTGTGCTGTCTCGCAAGTCTTTTCTTATTCACAGATTGTCACCCTTGTTACCAGTTAGTTACGTCCAAGGAACATAAAATGGTACGTCTGTTGTCGCAGTTGTGGTTTGTCCTCGTCAATAAGACAGTATGCCTTTCTTTAGATCGCCTATATGTGGAGCTCCGGCGGATGAGTGTGGTGACTTTATTTCATGCACCCAGCACCTTTAATACCATTCCTTCCTGCACATTTCACGTATTTCTTTGGGTGCCCTGACCAGTTCTGATGTGTGTAGTTACGAACATTTTGATTCGAGTTGACCCACTACCTTATCTCAGTGAGACATCTCCAACTCAAAATTTTATTGGAAGGGACAGCTTATGAAGGGTTACAAGCCGCCTGGCTTGCCTCCTTCCGTTAATAAGCAAACATTATCTGTTCCTTGTCACAACTGGAGACATGCGGGGCACATGATTGTCGTCACTTTATTTTTATATTTGATAAAAAGGACAGGAATCGTCTGTCTGAACTTGGGTTGCTTTGGCCAAGGGAATTGGTGGGAACCTTGCTGTTCATTTCCGGAGGAGCAGGGGAATGGCCGAATCCCACAACACTCAGACGCTCGAGTATCTGGCTTATGCGTGTGGTGGAGACACTCCACTCCAACGAGGCTTGCGCGACTCACGCGGGATTTTCGGCCTTGTGGCGCACCATACCGGCCGCCGGTAACATGGAGGACAGAGGTTGGTATTCCTGAAGGGGCCAGCCGCTCTGATTCGCCTATCACCTCTTGAAGCCAGATGAGAATTTCCGCAACAAACTTTGAGAAGCGGGTGAGCCCTGACTGGCCCACTGCTTGACATATTCCGTGGTGGGAAATTATTTAACACTGCAGTTTCACGCCATTGGACAGAAGCGAGTAACATTTTGCCTGATCGATATTTGCTGCTGTGGCGCCGAAAACGAGGGACTCGGGTGCAGGGACTGGTCGTCTTAGAGGCGACTTTCAGTGCTCGATCACTGTGGGGGCGACCATTCCTGTGTTCTGCACCGGGATGTCGTGCCGTCTTTCTGTGAGGGTATTCGAAATCTCGTATATCTGCCAGCAAAACCCGATCGCTTCCAGAACTCAACGCCGATTCACTGTGTATTTTCAGAAATAGAGGTTCAATTACGTCGAAAAGTTCAGTGAAAGAACGATAATGTGCCTGCAAAGTCACGGAGGATATTTCAGTAATATCACATTTCATACAGGTCCTATCGATGTGCCGCGCGGAGTGGCCGTGCGGTCTAGAGCGCCATGTCACGGATTGCGCCGCCGCTCCCGCCGTAGGTTCGAGTCCTCCCTCGGGCATGGGTGTGTGCGTTGTTCTTAGCAGAAGTTAGTTTAAGTAGTGCGTAAGTCTAGGGACCGATGACCTCAACAGTTTGGTCCCTTAGGAATTCACACACACATTTCTTATCGAGGTAAGGTGGACTGTGTCACGGACAAACGTGTATGTTACTCTGTGATTGAGTGCCTCAACTATATAGACAGCCGTACTGTAGGTGCAGCCACAACAGACGGGTAGCTGTTGAGAGGCCAGACAAACGTTTGGCTCACGAGTATCCTCTTCAGTAGTTGCAGCGTCTGAATGACCGACTAACCTGACTTCGTAACGTCAGCCGGCATGGCTCCTTATGCTTGTTGTGCTGATACTACGAAAGCTGAAACCACGGGGAAATTACAGCCTTATTTTTCTTAAGGGCATGCAGCTCTGTTGTATGGCTAAATGATGACGGCATCATCCTGGGTAAAATATTCCAGAGCTGAAATGGTCGGCATTTCGGATCTCTGCCGCGAACGAGTCACAAGGACTTCGTCATAAGAAAAAACAAAGTGGGTATTCTACAACATGGAGCGTGGAACGTTACATCCTTCAACAGGTTAGATAGATTAGAAAATTTAAAAAGGGAAATGGATAAGTTGATCTTACTTACGGTAGGAAATAGTAAAGTTTGCTGGCGAGATTGACAAGACTTCTGGCCAGGTGAGTAACAGGGCTATAAATACAAAAGCCATAGAGGTAACGCAGGAGAGTTCTAATAATGAATAAGAAAATAGGAACGATAGTAAGTTACTACAAACAGCATAGTGAACACATTATTGTAGCCGAGATACGCAAGAAGCCAATACTCACCACACGCACTAGCTCCACACACGATCAAGAGATTTAAATAATGTACTTATATGATGAGATAAAATAAATTATTCACTTAGTAAAAGGAGAGGAAAATTTATTTATGATGGAAGACTGAAATTCGACAGTAGGAAAAAAGAAGGAAAAATTACGTGACAATATGGACGGGGCGAAAGAAAAGAAGCAGCCTCCGGGTAGAATTTTGCACAGGCGATAACTTCGGTTTAAGAATTATAAGATTGTATACGTGAGAGAGACTTGAAGACATTGGGAGGTTTTAGACTGATTATATAATAAGAGAGAGATTTCGGAACCAGATTTTAAACTGTAACACATTTCCAGGTGCACATGTAGACAATGACCATAATTTATGAACTGTACGTTAAAAGTGAAGACACTGCAAGAAGGTAAGTAACTTAAGTGACGGGACACGGATAAGTTGAAAGAATCGGAGGTTGCTGAGGGTTTCAAAGGAAGCTCTAGGTCTGTGGCTGCGGTCCTAAACCCGAAGATCCGTTTGACTGAGCTCTCTATGCTACTCTGTCCTATGCGAGCTTCATCTTCGAACAAACTAATGCAACCTACATCCATTTCAACCTGCTTACTGTAGTCATCTCTTCCTTAAACCCCGCAGACGTCCCGCCTTTGTATATTTACTTTCCTCTGCATATATAAAAATCGTGATCTATATGTAATCTACAATACACACATCAAAAAAAGTTTTGCGTCACCTCGGTTCCTAGAGTTCCGGAATCTGTACAGAAAACTGGAATACAGATCAACATAAACATCATTTCCGCCTTTTTTAATTCTCACGAAAACCACACATTGCATGTCGTACCACCATACAGCGAGACCTTCAGAGGTGGTGGTCCAGATTGCTGTACACTCCGGTAGCTCTAATACCAAGTAGCACGTCTTCTTGCACTGATGCGTGCCTCTATTCGTCGTGGCATACTATCCATGAGTTCATCAAGGCACTATTTGTCCAGATTGTCCCAATCCTCAACGACGATAGGGACGCGACTGTCGTCCATGAAGACGAATGAATGCCTCGCGAATATGCTGACGGTATGATTGTACTATTGGTCGGAGGAAGGCATTCACATATCGTACAGCCGTTACGGCGCCTTCTGTGGTGTCACCGCCAGACACCACACTTGCTAGGTGGTAGCTTAAATCGGCCGCGGTCCATTTAGTACATGTCGGACCCGCGTGTCGCCACTGTGTGATCGCAGACCGAGCGCCATCGCATGGCAGGTCTCGAGATACGGACTAGCACTCGCCCCAGTTGTACGACGACATTGCTAGCGACTATACTGACGAAGCCTTTCTCTCATTTGCCGAGAGACAGTTAGAATAGCCTTCAGCTAAGTCCATGGCTACGACCTAGCAAGGCGCCATTAGCCTTACATAGTTTGATAGTTATCGTATGAAATGTCTCATCAAGAACTTGTAAACCAAAGGACTATATAAAAGTTAAGTATTCCCAAAGCAACGTACTTTTCTTGCTACCATTCACTACTTATCCTGTTCCAGAATTCACGCCCGTCTGCGTTAGATAGCGTGCATTTCGGCCTCCTCTATCTACAAGGTGTTGGCACATTTGCCAACACATCACCTTCCATGACCACCAACGGCGTACGTCGGCCTCACATAATGCCACCCCCAAACAGCAGGGAACCTCCACCTTGTTGCAATCGCAGCCTGAATGGGTTGCCTCCATACACGTCTCCGACGATTGTCTGATTGAAGGCATATGCGACACTCATCGGTGAAGAGAACGTGATGCCATCGGGAGCGGTCTATTCGGCGTGTTGTTGGGCCCATCTGTACCGCGCTGCATGGTGTTGCGAAGATGTACCTCGCCATGGACGTCGGGAGTGAAGTTGCCCATCATGCAGCCTATTGCGCATAGTTTGTGTCGTAACACGACGTCTTGTGGCTGCAAGAAAAGCATTATTAAACATGGTGGCGTTGCTGTCAGTGTTCCTCCGAGCCATAATCCGTAGGTAGTGGTCATCCACTGCAGTAGTAGCCCTTGGGCGGCCTGAGCGAGGCATGTCATCGACAGTTCCTGTCCCTCTGCATCTCCTCCATGTCCGAACAACATCGCTTCGGTTAGAGACGCCTGGACAGTTCCCTTGTTGAGAGTCCTTCCTGGCACAAAGTAACAATGCGGTAGTGATCGTCTAGGCATGGTTGAACTACAGACAACACGAGGCGTGTACCTCCTTTCTGGAGGAATGATTGGAAGTGATCGGTTGTCGGTCCCCTCCGTCCAATAGGCGCTGCTCATGCATGGTTGTTTTCATCTTTGGGCGAGTTTAATGACATATCTGAACAGTCAAAGGGACTGTCTGTGATACAATATCTACAGTCAACGTCTACCTTCCCGAGTTCTGGGAACCAGGGTGATGCAAAACTTTTTTTGATGTATGTATTATATTCTAAACGACGATTCGCTGACTTTGCACGACCGCAGAGCCAAAGATACTGCTGCTGGTCTGAGATTGTAGTGTTGGAGTAAGAGTGCGCTTGGCGTGCAGCAGTAAGTGTTCATCAATCTGTGAGCGAAATAGGATGCGGTAGGCAGTTTTTTGTGGTCTGCTCTATAAAGCCACCAAGCATTAGATTATAATGTAGGAATTGTCTCATAGCAATATTTTGTTTTACACGCACGTAAAATGGGTAGCTCAATATGAGGAATGATTTTATAATGGAATGTAAAATGAAATGAAATGTAAATTTAATTGTAACAAGGAAGGGTTACTGGATTGATATAACAAAATGGTTCAAATGGCTCCGAGCACTATGGGACTTAACTTCTGAGGTCAACAGTCCCCTAGAATTTAGAACTACTTAAACCTAACAAACCTCAGGACACCACACGCATCCATGCCCGAGGCAGGATTCGAACCTGCGACCGTAGCGGCCGCGCGGTTCCAGACTGAAGCGCCTAGAACCGCTCGGTTACCCCGGCCGGCTTGATATTACAAAGAAGGTTTACCAGTACATGTATTATTGGATATATAAATGTGGAATCAGAAGTCTTCTCGCAGCCAAGGTAAAGAAGTTAATTTTTTATTACTTTCCTTTTGCTATCGCGTTATAGTAAAGCAGTAGGCTAATTGGTAAGAGTGAGTTCTATGTTGAGTAACCCCAGAATGTGCGTAAACGGATTTGATGTATAGGCTATTTAGATATTTCCCTTTCGTAATGTTTCTAAGAGTTGTTACCACAGATATATGTATGGTTCAAATGGCTCTGAGCACTATGGGACTCAACTTCTGAGGTCATTAGTCCCCTAGAACTTAGAACTAGTTAAACCTAACTAACCTAAGGACATCACAAACATCCATGCCCGAGGCAGGATTCGAACCTGTGACCGTAGCGGTCTTGCGGTTCCAGACTGCAGCGCCTTTAACCGCACGGCCACTTCGGCCGGCGAGATATATGTAATTTGATGATTTGTCTTTATGCTTTTTAATGATGTTAGATAATACTTGCTGTACAAATCTCATTGTTTGTGACTACATCAGCAAAGATAGGTTTTCATTTAGTAAAACTGATGTAATTTTTCTGAGCAAGGTGATTTCAGTTGTCAGATGTTTTGAAAAGCCAAACTTAACTTTGAATACAACTTCAGTATTGAAAAAGTCAGTGTTAGTATTCACCCAAATCACAACCGCCTTCCTGTCCAGGTCATGTTCTTCTAACGACAGACAATTTTTCTTAAATGTTTTCATTTATCAGCCAAAATAATTTCATGTATGTTTCAGAGTATTACGGCCAGCACTGCACACCGCTGAGCCTCAAGCTCGTATATTTTATTCTTCTTCATGGGAGAGCAGAATATAACGCGATCAACCGTGGCTGCTTCAGAGGTAAGACAATTTTATTTATTTGTTATGCGCACAGGAACGAAAGTTATCAGTTTTGAACAGGGCCAGAGGATTCAGTACCTAAGGGTCTGAATGTAGTTTTTGTAGTCATTGTATTTCTTTATTGGTATTTGGAGTTGCATTGCCCAGTGATTTTGTATAAAATTTTGCTAACATTAACTCAGAGTAGGCATACAACTTGCAGTTACAACACGAGACGCGATAACTCCAGTTTTTTATGCATTCGCAGTTCAGGCATTCATTTTAAGTATTTCAATAAAATATTTGAAGGGCGCTTCGACTAGTTGACGAAGCTTCTGCACGCATAAATCACCTACAATTTGTCTCGTTTATTCTTCACCCTATAGTTTGCATGCACATAAGTAAATTTTCGTTACTTTGTAGTACAGTTCCTGATGTTGCAGTTTTAGCAGGCAGCAGTGTAGGTCGATACCCGTGAACGGCGGAGCCTACCCTGCTTGCTCCAAGTGCGGGAGGTCTGCGGCCTACATTATCAGTGACCCCAAAATGTGGCGGCCCACGGCTTCTCGCGTCTTGTGCACGTTCGGTTCTGAACTACATAACATTTTCTGACAGTCAAAATTGACGAAAGTCAGTTCCGAAAGAAGTTCCCCGGAGTTTCACGTTGTTTGCTCTAATGGAGGGTAAGAAGTGCCAGTAGTGAAGGTTTCGCGATGGAGCTACGCGCACGATATTTCGAGTAAAGAACATCTCCGATGTATCCTCTCTAAAGAAACAGAAGTCCACTGTGTTCAGTTCTTTAAGTGTCGGCAACATTTGCTTCTCCACATACCATTTAGTTACTGTCGTGAGCACTTTACAGTTTTAATGATCTGATGCATACAGGAGTGTGCACTGGACTCGCATTGGTTCAAATGGCTCTGAGCACTATGGGACTTAACATCTGAGGTCATCAGTCCCCTAGAACTTAGAACTACTTAAACCTAACTAACCTAAGGACATCACACACATCCATGGCCGAGGCAGGATTCGAACCTGCGACCGTAGTGGTCGCGCGGTTCCAGACTGAAGCGCCTAGAACCGCTCGGCCAAAACGGCGGGCTGGACTCGCATTCGGTAGGACGACGGTTCTAACCCCCGTCCAGCCAACCCTATTGAGGGTTTCCATCATTTCCCTAAATCGCTTCAGCCAAAAGCTGGGATGGCTCCTTTGAAAGCGTACGGCCGACATCCTTCCCCAATCCGATGAGACCGATGGCCTCGCTGTTTTGTACCCTCCTCCCAACCAACGAACCAACCAACCATTAAACTTACTGTAGTCTACGACTGCAGTTTCGGGCTCAGTTTCCTCTCGTGACGCCGTCGACCAGTTGCGCCTCTTTCCTTTGAGGCGCCTGAAAAACCCATCGGGCCAGCTTGTCACATTTGTATGTTGCCTATCTAACAGCTTCCAGGGGCAGCAAAAAAAAAGGGGTTTCAGTACTTCGTGTAAGTGTAGTTGCCGAAACTTAAAAATACGGAGCGCTGTCATAACCTGCTCATTAAGAGGTACAATCTCACGTTAAAGGTTTAACACAATAAGACAGGTATTGAAGATCGAAGCTGTGTGTATGTGTGAGGCAGCGAAACTCAACGGCGCGAAAATACTCTGAGTATATTCGTGCAGTACGTGACAATGGTAGCACTTTGCGATTTGCAGCAAGTTTTACACACAATTTCAAACCTCTAAGAATGTTTTCTGGCTAATACTCCTCACAAAATAATAAGAGGATGAAGGTCATCGCTTACTACATTTTCGCCGATCGTGAAGTAGAATTGTAGCATCGAACATGATGTTTTAATTTATTACTTCTTTATTGCTATCTCTATTCGCAACCCACCTTAGAGTCAGTTTCCACATATTCCATCGAACGTATCTCCAAGTACCTTCAAACTATACCATTGCACGACACACAGTTCAGTAGATACGGCGTCGTAAACATTGTGATGCGTGAGAAAGTAGCTTTCCTTAAAAAGGCAGCGCGTTTAACGCTGAGGCATGAACGACTTGCAATAGACTTGAAACATAATTTCAAGTCTTTACTAAATCTAATTTTGATTTTTATTCATTAGTCTATGAGTGATAGCCGCGCGAGGTAGCCGTGCGGCCTAGGGCGCCTTGTCACGGTTCGCGCGGCTCCTTCCGTCGGAGGTTCGAGTCCTCCTGCGGGCACGGGTGTGCGTGTTGTCCTTAGCCTAAGTTAGTTTAATTAGTGAGTAAGTCCAGGGACTGATGACCTTAGCAGCTAGGTCCCATAGAAACTTAGCACAAACCTCCACCTTATGAGTGATAACTGGAAACTAATTAAACTAAAATAATTAGGATTTCGGGACTAGAAACATACAGATTTTAAAAGCTTAATGCCAGATATTTAATACATTAACTCGCCTGTAAATTAATCGCACGTTTGAAGCTGTTTGGATTGTTTAAACGATTGGTGGTGGACTTAGTACTTCTAAGATCTGATGATAAAATGAAACGCTAAATTAGTCAAATCAGTTCAAAATGGTTCAAATGGCTCTGAGCACTATGGGACTTAACTTCTGAGGTCATCCATGCCCGAGGCAGGATTCCAACCTGCGACCGTAGCGGTCGCGCGGTTCCAGACTGTAGCGCCTAGAGCCGCTCGGCCCAGAGGTAATGAGTCAGCTAGCTTCAGTGTTGCCTTATCGCTGTTAAAGTGGGACCCCACAACTACGTCACGGCCGAGCGGCCTGTCCAAGCACGTATTCCTGGAATCACTTTGTGCGGCCAATCCGGAATCGGTAAACAACTCTGAGGTGGCGCACTGGCCTCGCATTCCGGAGTACGACGGTTAGATTCCGCATCCGGCCGTCCAGATTTAGGTTTCCCGCGATTTCCCCGAATCGTAGGCAAATACCGGAATGGTTCCTTTGAGAAGGCCACGGCCGATTTCTTTCCCCATCCTATCGTCATTCGAGATTGTGCTCCGTCTGTAAGGACACTGTCGTCAACAGGATTTTAAACACTAGTCTTCCAACCTTCTTCATTCGACAACGAACTGTAGACTCTGGGTGAACGCTTCTGCCTGAAGACATCCACGCAGCCGTGGTGAGCAGCATGTCAGCGCCAAGCCACCTACTGCGATCCACTCGCTGCTGCGTGGCGGTAGAGGTTGATGGGGTAGGGTCCTCCGTAATTCAGGGCCCGCTGTGTTGAATTCTAGTGCGTCCTTCTTGGTAGCCTTTTCGATCAAATGACCTGCAAATGGGACGCAGAAACAGCTATGGTTTTACAGAATTACACCGTGGCCGTCCTCATTTTACACGTTCCTCTGATGTAATCGAGTCTCGCCATTACACCTCCCAGTGCCCATCTCCTCTTTAAAAGCGTAAACCACGGGACTGCCGAAGCGGCGACTCCTCCAGGCTCTGCCACGCATCGCCGTCTTCAGAGATTAGCGTTCACACGCCCCTCCCGCATGTTCCCTGGCGTCACCCGCTCACATCACATCAACTCTTCGTCTCTGGTTTGCACCATTCATTCGCCTGGTCCCACGTGCCGCCCGCACCCATCCACTTCCACTGCGGCAATCACGGCTAGGTGCAGTGGGGGCAACCACCCCTCTCCTGCTGCGCTGCGCGCCTCTCCTCTGCCCCATTTTACTGCAACGTCGTCCACGCCACGTCCGCCCCCTCCCACATAGGTACACTACTGCACAGCTACACTATTGATGACAAACAACTGAAGAGAGCGTCTGCAGTAAAATCTCTATGCGTTAGTATCCAGAGCGACCTTTAGTGGAATGACAACATAAAACAGATAGTGGGAATAGCAGATACTAGACTCAGACTCATCGGAAGAATCTTAAGGAAATGTAGCTCATCCACGAAACAAGTGGCTTATAAGGCTCTCGTTTGCCCGATTATGAGTATTGTTCACCTTCCTGGGATCCCTATAAGGTAGGACTGATAGAGGAGATAGAGAAGATCCAACGAAGAGCCCCGCGTTTCGTCACGGGATCGTTTAGCTGGCGAGAAAGCGTTACGGAGATACTAAACAAACTCCGCTGGTAGACGTTACAAGAGAGGCGTTGTGCATCACGGAGAGATTTACTATTGAAATTTCGGGACAGTACTTTTCAGGAGGAGTCGGACAACCTGTTACTTCCCCCCGCATACATCTCGCGTATTGACCACGAGGAGAAAATTCGAGAAATTAGAGCCAAATTACCGACAATCATACTTCCCACGCGCTATTCGCCAGTGGAACGGGGTTGGAGGGATCAGATAGTGGTACCGAAAGTACCCTCCGCCACACACCATTAGATGGTTTGCGGAATATGATGTAGATGTAGGTACAAAAGTAAAATTAATAAGAAAATACTGGATTTTTACACTTAATTAAATGTAATATAGTCTTACGGTAGCAGTATTCTCTCCGGTATATCTATATGTGAACTGGAAAATTTACAGTTTTGTTAAGCGATGGGCCACGATAAGACATCGTGCAAAACGTTACTGAATGACTTCTCTAAAAACTGACTAGAACACACAGTTCGGGAGCCTACTCGTGACAGAAATGTACCAGACCTAATCGCAGCGTACAGAGCTGACCACCTTGACGACGTCGACACTGAAACTGGTGTCAGTGACGTGGCATACTCGTAGAGTGACACTCGAGGCCGGCTTAAAGGGCCTAGTGACGCAAGCCGCCGCTTGGGGCGCCGAGATGGGAGCGTAGCTCTGAGATTCCTACAGGGCCACACTACACGTAGAAGAAGAAAATACATTCATGCTCATAAATTAAGGATAATTGCAGAATGGCGCTAATTGCATAGGCACATAGGGAACACACACGACACACATCTGTAAGTCTTGGTGATAAGTTGAGAAAACCGTCCCGAAACACATGTGCTAGGAAAGCCACTGTTTCCTGCGCATGTGCCCCGACATCAATATGGGATATGATCACCACGCACACGTACACAGGCCGTACAACGGGTTGACATACTCTGAATCAGGTAGTCGAGAAGCTGCTGGGTTATAGCCTCCCATTCTTGCACCAGTGCCTGTCGGAGTTCCTGAAGTGTCCTAGGGGTGTGAAGACGTGCAGCGATACGTCGACCGAGAGCATCCCTGACGTGCTCTGTGGGGTTTAGCTCTGTAGAACAGGCAGGCTACTCCATTCGCCCGATATCTTCTGTTTGAAGGTACTTCTCCACGATGGCAGTTCGGTGGGGCCGTGCGTTATCATCCATCAGGAGGAAGGTGGGACCCCCTGCGCCCCTGAAAAGGCGGACATACTGGTGCAAAATGACGTCCCAATACACCTGACTTGTTACAGTTCCTTGTCAAAGACATGCAGAGGTGTACGTGCACCAATTATAATCCCGCCCCACACCATCAAACCACGACCTCCATACAGGTCTCTTTCAAGGGTATTAAGGGGTTGATATGTGGTTCCTGGTTGACGCCAGATGAAAACCCGGCGAGAATCACTGTTCAGACTATACCTGGACTCTTCCGTGAACATAACCTGGGACCACTGTTCCAATGACCATGTACTGTGTTCTTGACACCAGGCTTTACGGGTTCTCCTGTGACCAGGGGTCAGTGGAATGCACCTAGCAGGTCTCCGAGCGAATAAACAAAGTCTGTTCAGTTGTCTGTAGACTGTGTGTCTGGAGAGAACTGTTCCAGAGGCTGCGGTAAGGTCCCGAGCAAGTGTTCCTGCAGTACTCCGTGGCCGTCTGCGGGCACTGATGGTGAGATATCGGTCTTCTTGTGGTGTTGTACGCTGTGGACGTCCCGCACTGTAGTGCCTGGACACGTTTCCTGTCTGCTGAAATATGTGTTCTTTGAACCATTTTCAACATATAGTCACCATTAGCGCGTCTGAAAACTTCTGCACAGTTACTCGCTGCACCGTACTCTGACAAGCACCAACACACCTCTGCGTATGTGGACTACTGCCAGCGCCACCGTGCGACGACTGCAGGCCAAATGCACCGCATGCTCATGCCATGAGGTGATTTAAGCCTGCAAACCGCCCACCAGAGCGTTGTTTCACCACGTATCAGCATTATCCTTAATTTATGAGCATGAGTGTTACGTTACACAAACATAGGTCCGGAAACACTTTATTTCCACGCTGGAGCTGCACAACTCTTCAACAAAGTAATCATGGAAACACACAGCACTTTCGTAAATGAAATGTTCAAATTGGCCTCCTTTAGCAAGGCTACATGCATCGACCGGCGGTCGCATGGAATCCGACGCGCTGAGTGGGCTTACGTACGGAGAGTGTGGCGATCAAGGAATTGGTCCACCTCTACCTACCCACCTGCCACGCAGACTTTTATTTAGAAGCCTACGAATATTAACACTGACAATGGCGAGCAGCTACAGCGTGCACGGAGTACATGCTCTGTCGCACTCGTAAAGGCGCATTTCTGCTAAACCGAGAGAACATTCCCTAAGAAAGCGTGGCAAGTTTTTCTGTTGAGCTTGGCTGGAAGAACACGAATAAATTAATCAAAAATCCGGCCCAAACGCTGAAAGAAAATCGCTTTAGATAACGTGAGAGAACAATTTCGTGAGGGTACCCCACAGCCCATGCGTAGTGATTGTGAAAATTTAGGATCCGATCAAGCTGAAATGAAGCCTCATTCGTCAACAGTACATTTGGACTACAGCGAGGATTGAGCCATTGTTGAATGAACCATTCGCAGAAGTGCAGCCTGCACACGCTGTACATGATACGGATACGGTAGGTCCTCGTGTAGCACTCTCCAGAGTCCAGACAATCACGTGGTCAACATTACTTGATGCGGCTGACTGTCTTACGCTGACACTAGGGTTATCGTCAACTGCTTACTGGTGAAATTGTAAACGATGTTTTTCAGAAAACCATTAAGTGGTTCTCTGCAAATGGGCTCTCATTAAACTTTGACAAAACACAGTATATACAGTTCCACACAGTAAATGGAATGATCAGAAATCGGTAGCTAAGGTAGAATATTCAAAATTTCTAGGTGTATGCACTGATAAGGGGTTGAACTGGAAAAAACACACTGAGGATCTGCTGAAACGTTTGAGTTCAGCTACTTATGCTATTAGGGTCTTTGCAAATTTTGGCGATATACGTCTGAGTAAATTAGTTACCACGCCTATTTTCATTCTCTGCTTTTGTATGGCATCATATTTGGGGTAACTCATCACTGAGTAAAAGAGTGTTCATCGCACAAAAGCGTGTGATCAGAATAATTGCAGGAGCTCATCCAAGATCATCCTGCAGATACTTATTTAAAGAGCTAGGGATCTTCACTGTAGCCTCACAATATATATATTCACTTATGAAATTTGTTATTAACAATCCGAACGAATTCAAAAGTAATAGCAGTGTACATGGCTACAATACTAGGAGAAAGGATGATCTTCACTACTCAAGGTTAAATCTAACTTTGGCTCAGAAGGGGGTAAATTATGCTACCACAAAAGTCTTTGGTCACTTACTTAATAGCATCAAAAGTATGACAGATAGCCATATAGCATTTAAAAGGAAATTAAAAGAATATCTTAATGGCAACTCCTTCTACTCATTTGATGAATTTTTGGATATAGTAAGTGGGTAATTTCCCCAACCCCCACAAAAAAATATTATGTGTCTTGTAAAAAAAATGGTTCAAATGGCTCTGAGCACTATGGGACTTAACATCTGACATCATCAGTCCCCTACAACTTAGAACTACTTAAACCTAACTAACCAAAGACATCACACACATCCGTGCCCGAGGCAGCATTCGAACCTGCGACCGTAGCGGTCGCGCGGTTCCAGACTGTAGCGCCTAGAACAGCTCTGCCACCCCGGCCGGCAAGTGTCATGTAATATTTTGTGTAATGTAATATCTTGTATATACACCTTTGACACGTTTCACGTGATTACGAAGAGTCGTATTCATGATCTATGGAACAAGTACTAATCTAATCTAATCTAATCTAATCTGGACAAAGACATTCCTCCTCCATTTGAGGTGTCCTTGTCCTTCTAGTAGGTTCAAACGTCCCGCGCTTCCTAAGATGGTATTTTGAATATTTCGTGCAGAAAAACGTTTCTTGTGACATTGTTGTGTTCTGTTTCTGTCTGTTTCCAAGATTAATGTGATTCTGAAGAGAAATAGAATATGAGCTATAACATGGAACTAAAGCGTTTCCGGGTCCATATTCTCATAATGTATTTTCTGCTTATATGTGTGAGAAATGTGTCCTGAAGCTTTGGCCAGACCTTTTTGTTACGCCGTGTATACGGGACGTGTCATAATTAGTAGCGGCCGCTTGGGTTGCCAAGTTGATAGCAGCGCCGAAGTGCAAGACATATAGTCGTACAGTGTGCGTCACAATTAGTAGGAGCGAAAACACACGCAGGTGAAAGTGTGCAAGGGAGCGGGGGGAGACAGAGGACGCAGAGGGAGGAGCCAAGTCATAGCTCGCTTGTGTGCAAAAAATGTTCACGAACCGCCCCTGTAAACGATGCTTACCAAAATATGGTTCAAATGGCTCTGAGCACTATGGGACTTAACTTCTAAGGTCATCAGTCTCCTAGAACTTAGAACTACTTAAACCTACCTAACCTAAGGACATCACACACATCCATGCCCGAGGCAGGATTCGAACCTGCTACCGTAACGGTCCCGCGGTTCCAGACTTAAGCGCCGAGAACCGCTCGGCCACCCGGGCCAGCGCTTACCAAAATACAAAGGACAACTAAAATGAGTAGAAAAATTTAAATGTTTCGCAAACTGGATATTTCAAGGAACAAATTGAAGCCTTTATCTATTGGTAACACTGTGTAGAGCAATTTTAGATCGGTTTTAGAAAAACAGTTAACTACTACTGCACAAACATGTACGTAGCAGAACGGTTCATGTTCGCAGGGACGTTCGATGGTATACGAGCCCTCTAACGAAACTTCACGCCGATTTCTGCTCAATAAGTGTAAAACAAGCATATAACGAGAGAGGTACTGAATGAAACGCATTGGCTGACACATGGGCAATATCTGAAGCCTTCAATGACCACCGCAGCATAATTTAATCGCTCGATTCTCTCACAAAACCCAAATGAATTCTAGACATGTACGTAAAGACTTTTTGTGATGGCGAAGTTAGTGTCCAGACACTCATGGATAAGCCATGAACTGAAATTGACGGTAGAAAAAATCTACATTACGTATGTAGATTGTGGACAGTTGGGAATGTGGGTCTAACGGGATGCGTGCAAGGGATAAGTCCCTGCAGTCGCGCTATTCATCTGCGTTCCCAGTGGCTAAGTTGCCGGCACGGTAGCTCAGCGTGTTCGATCAGAGAGACGGTTGGCCTCTGTAATAAAAAAAAGCTGAGTGGAAGGATCAACAAACGAACTTGAACGGATATCATGTCACGTCTGCAACGACCAAACACCGTCTGCCATGTAAGCAGGAGATCCCGGGTTCGAGTCCCGGTTGGGGCACACATTCTCAGCTGTCCCCACTGAGGTATATCAACAACACCTGTCGTCAGCTGAGGCTTTCAATTAATTATCATTTAAAAGCAGAAATGCTGAACTCAGTTTTCATATTTTCCTTTGCACAGGATGAGCCAAGAGTACTCCACCAATTTAATACTCGCAGTACTGCAAAGATAAGTTACTTGGATATTAATGTCAGAAGTGGTGAGGGACAATTGAAATCGCTAAAACTTAAACATAGCTAAAGCTCCCAGTGGAATCATTACCGGATTCAAAACCGAATTCGTGGCTGAGGTACCCCCTCCTTTAACCAGAATGTACGGTAGATCTGTCGAACAAAACACTGTGCCCAGTGCTTAGAATAAATCACAGGTCCTACCCAACTACTAGAAGGGTAGCATAAGTAATGTACAAAACAACATCGTTGACATCCATATTCTGAGCTCAAACGTAATCAGACATGTCAAACAGAATGACCTCCCGCATACCAACATGTCTGGATTTCGAAGACATCGGTCATGCGAAACGGAACTCGCACGTTTCTCCCACGACATGTTGAAAGCCATGGATCAAAGCAGACAAGTAATTGTAGTATACAGGGTGTCACAAAAAGGTACGGCCAAACTTTCAGGAAACATTCCTCACACACAAATAAAGAAAAGATGTTGTGTGGACATGTGTCCGGAAACGTTTAATTTCCATGTTAGAGCTCATTTTAGTTTCGTCAGTATGTACTGTACTTCCTCGATCCACCGCCAGTTGGCCCAATTGAAGGAAGGTAATGCTGACTTCGGTGCTTGTGTTGACATGCGACTCATTGCTCTACAGTACTAGCATGCAAGCACATCAGTACTTAGCATCAACAGGTTAGTGTTCATCACGAACATGGTTTTGCAGTCAGTGCAATGTTTACAAATGCGGAGTTGGCAGATGCCCATTTGATGTATGGATTAGCACGGCGCAATAGCCGTGGCGCGGTACGTTTGTATCGAGACATATTTCCAGAACGAAGGTGTCCCGACAGGAAGACGTTCGATGCAATTGATCGGCGTCTTAGGGAGCACGGAACATTCCAGCCTATGACTCGCGACTGGGGAAGACCTAGAACGACGAGGACACCTGCAATGGACGAGGCAATTCTTCGTGCAGTTGACGATAACCCTAATGTCAGCGTCAGAGAAGTTGTTGCTGTACAACGTAACGTTGACCACGCCACTGTATCGAGAGTGCTACGGGAGAACCAGTTGTTTCCGTACCATGTACAGCGTGTGCAGGCACTATCAGCAGCTGATTGGCCTCCACGGGTACACTTCCGCGAATGGTTCATCCAACAATGTGTCAATCCTCATTTCAGTGCAAATGTTCTCTTTACGGATGAGGCTTCATTCCAACGTGATCAAATTGTAAATTTTCACAATCAACATGTGTGGGCTGACGAGAATCTGCACGCAATTGTGCAATCACGTCATCAACACAGATTTTCTGTGAACGTTTGAGCAGGCATTGTTGGTGATGTCTCGATTGGGCCCCATGTTTTTCCACCTACGCTCAATGGAGCACGTTATCATGATTTCATACGGGATACTCTATCTGTGCTGCTAGAACATGTGCCTTTACAAGTAAGACACAACATGTGGTTCATGCACGATGGAGCTCCTGCACATTTCAGTCGAAGTGTTCGTACGCTTCTCAACAACAGATTCGGTGACCGATGGATTGGTAGAGGCGGACCAATTCCATGGCCTCCACGCTCTCCTGACCTCAACCCTCTTGACTTTCATTTATGGGGGCATTTGAAAGCTCTTGTCGACGCAACCCCGGTACCAAATGTAGACTATCTTCGTGCTAGTATTGTGGACGGCTGTGATACAATACGCCATTCTCCAGGGCTGCATCAGCGCATCAGGGATTCCATGCGACAGAGAGTGGATGCATGTATCCTCGCTAACGGAGGACAGTTTGAACATTTCCTGTAACAAAGTGTTTGAAGTCACGCTGGTACATTCTGTTGCTGTGTGTTTCCATTCCATGATTAATGTGATTTGAAGAGAAGTAATAAAATGAGCTATAACATGGAAAGTAAGCGTTTCCGGACACATGTCCACATAACATATTTTCTTTCTTTGTGTGTGAGGAATGTTTCCTAAAAGTTTGGCCGTACCTTTTTGTAACACCCTGTATATCTTGATATCTGAAAATCACTGAACTGAACTACACACCTACGCTTATTATCTAATGTACGGTCGTATGGGTGTAAAGTGAAATTTTGGATTAAATTGAGGATTTCGTGGTAGGGAGAACGCAGCATGCTATCTTGGATGGAGAGTCATAGACAAATGTATGAGTGCTTCAGGTACGCCCCTGGGAAGTGTTTCGGGATTGCTGCTCGTCATGTTTTATATTAGTGACCTTGTACACAATATGTGCAGTAAAATCCTAACTTTTCGCAGGTGATGCAGTTATCTATAACGACGAACTCTGAAAAATGTTAAACGAGACTTGAAATTGATGAAAAAATTTGCAACATGCTTTAAATGTTCAAAACTGTGTACTTCACAAAATGAGGAAGCGTAATATTAGAGTACAGTATCAATGAGTCGCAGCTGGAATCGGGTAACTCATACAAATGCCGGTGGTAACAGTTTATTGGGCTGTGAAATGCAACGATCCCATAGGGTGGTACGAAGAGCAGGTGACAGACTTCGGTTAAATGGTAGAATACTGGGTAAATGCAGTCAGGCTACAAAGCAGAATCATAACAAAGTATTCGCGTGAGCCAGTCTAGAATATCGCTGAGGTGTGGCGTCAGCGGTGGCGGCTGCTCGGTTACGTCAGTAGTAGTGGGCAGCGGACGAGGACGATTCTAAACGGAAACAGTCTCCTTTTCTTAAGAAAAATCCTCTTACCGACCACGGTTTGACTACTTCCCACTTACACGAGATAGGGATCGAGGATAATCCCTCTGCAAACATCAGAAGAAAGAATGACACGTAAACCACTGGTTCTCTCTCTGCAGTTTCTTTTAGATACAGAACGAAGACTTTTAATGCTAAAACATGGGAAATTGAAGGTAAGTGTCCCAACAAGTGCGTTGCTTTGACTGTCTCGGGAACATCTCAAAATGAGTAAACAAATAAACCCTTGTTACATCTTACACGTGGTAGTAACGAGGTTTCATAAAATTTGATGTGCAATCTGAGCTTAACTGAAGAGCTATTCGTGGTATACGCCCACCGAACATCGTTTTGTTCCGTTTTCGCATTCTCTTCCAGTTATAGTTGGTGTCGTGTCAAATTTTCTTTTATCCGTAACTTGTACACTTATATGGTTTCTGTAAAAAATGAAATGAGCGTTTGCTGTCATTGGCCGGGAGACCCCTTGCGGGGCAGGTCCGGCCGCCTCGGTGCAGGTCTTCTCACATTCGACGCCACAATGGGCGACCTGCGCGCCGGATGGGGATGAAATGATGATGATCATATTGTGTGATGTCCTTAGGTTAGTTAGATTTAAGTAGTTCTAAGTTCTAGGGGACTGATGACCATAGATGTTAAGTCCCATAGTGCTCAGAGCCATTTGAACCATTTTTTGATGATGACGACAGCACAACACCCAGTACCTGAGCGGAGAAAATCCCCAATCCAGCCGGGAATCGAACCCGGGCCCGTAGGACGGCAATCCGTCACGCTGACCACTCAGATATCGGGGCGGACCATGGAGGCTGAGAAAAATAACTAACTGAACACCTTTGAGGGCTGTGATATTTCTGTTATTTGATTTTGTACTGTCACCAAGTAATTGGACGTATAGATTAATTAAGTAAAGCCAAATACCTTTAAAAAACGGATACCTTGAACCGCAACGTGGCACCCAAATGCAAGTTTTGTCTTGTTCGCCTATATCGCCCACGGCGAGTGCCGGGCTAGTTCTTTTGGAACCGTCTGCCCCATTCCGACCGCGATCTCTGTCCCTAATGATCCCGTCACCAACGGGACGTCAAAGTCTGAAAAGTGCGTGCCCGTACACGCTTCGTAAAGAATCCCGGCACCTGCCGGACGCAGCCAACTGACGTGACGAATGACGCCCCAAATGTCAGTGACAACTCCAGCAGCAACCGGCGTGGACAAACGCCACTGAAATGAGCTTCGTGCCACATATTACGTACACGATAATAACAGCCAGCTGTGGCATGAAAAGAGAGCCAGCTGTCACAAAAAACGCCCTGTGCCACTGGCGCCATCCTCCACGAGCTACACCGGGGCACAGTGTCTCCATTCACAAGCATTAGCTGTACCGTACGTCTTCTTTGTTTCGACCAGAGTCCTGGGTGGGGCCGTGTGTTTTGTCTCGGGACCATGCCTGGTTGCTTGGTGGTGACGTCATATCCCCGTTATGCCCTGAGTCGCCTTTGTATTGAGGGCACCACTGTTGGTGGCGGGCGCAGCTCCCGCCGCGGTTTTAGGTTTTCCCCGAACCCCACGAACCACCTGCTAATTGGGAGACATAAGAACCTATCTAGCTTCACAGAAGTAATAATAAAAACGCGAACAAACTGGCGGAACACCTCGGCTGAAAGCGGTATAGTAAGAGCCTTCCAACAAGATGAAATGAAAGGCTACGAAAAATGAAAAAGTAAAACGTGTTGGAGAGCGTCAAGCAGTCGGCACACGTACCGTGCTTTCGAACGCGTCACCGCTGAGCGTGTCGAGTTCAACATGTGACTCAACGCTCAGCGGCGATGCAACTTGTGCATACGGTACGTGGGCCCCAATGTGGTATACGCTATCGCAACGCACTCTAGCGGCACCTGTCGGCTGTATCAGGCTGGAAAATCACACTGTTTACCAAATCGACCGGCGTAAAATTCCTATATTAGCTCTATTAAAACTCAGGTTGTTCTGTCTGTAGTAAAACTTCAGTACATGAAAATGTTATAGAGCAAAAAGGGAAGTAGCATGTCCAGTCAATAAGGACATCGGTTAGCACAAATTCCATTATTAACAGCGCGATACAACTTTACAATAGGTCCCCACATGAGGTAATTATTTCATCATTTTCATTTTTCAGTACAGCCCTAAGTAGAGATCTGCGCGGATAAGAAAAGTGCAACCCGCATCCGCACCGCATCCGCAAGTTCCTAACCCGCAACCGCATCCGCAGCAATTAATCCGCATCCGCAAGTTCCTTATCCGCATCCGCATATATTTAAGTTCTGGGTGAGTAATTAATAGCGATAGACAGTAGTACTTAGGATTATGGTATGTAATGACATAATTATTGTTAGGGTGCCATTTTTGCGACAACTTAACTACTTTTGATTTCCTGTATCACAGGAAATGCTCTATACCTACTCTAAAGCAGACCATTCCAAACAGGAAAGCATTGGCGCTCCGGAGCATACACAGTAGCGACTCGTGAGATTGGAAACGCTATTTAAAAAAATAAAATTCAATGTAATAGTATTAAATGATGAAAATACGTGTATAGAAACAATTATATTTTGCTGCTCTTGTGCCAAGGCATCTGAAAATGACGATGGTTTTAAACTGTTACTAGCACATTGCATCATTTACCGACAGTTTTTTTGTACTCACTGCTTGGATGTGTCAAATTTTGAAGCCATTCATGTCAGCTGATGATTATATTATAGCTTACGCGTTCAGTCCTTTCCAGGTGAAAATATTTACAGTATTAGGCCTACACTGCAAAACGCCGGCGCACCTGTCAAAAAGTTAAACAGCCAGCAATAATTGACGTTGTCTGGAAGAAATAACTCGTCTTCCGAAGAGTGACAACAAAATCAGTGGTTATAGAAATTAGGAGTCCATTTAGCTTTAGCTAAAAATACGATTGAAATCTCGAACCTCACCTTTTGGCTGATTTATCGAATTACGACCTAGCGATAAATGAAATGTCTGTTTCATTCTCAACTAAACAAAGTTTTTCACACTTTAAAACATGCTCAACATTGGTCTAAATTACTAACGCAAAATTTGCAGTAGATTTCGCAGTTAATACTTTCAATGTTAAAAAAAAAAAATTTCGGAGTTCAATGGAACTGCAAACGATTTCAAGATGTCTATATAAAAACCACTGTCCCATAACTTCAAATGTTAGGCACTGTTCCCTGTAAAGCAATACCGAGTTACAGTTAAACTGTTCAATTTTGTTACGAATTTCAGCCCTTATCTTTACTAATTGGCTGGTAAATTAAAAGACACATTATTATTTTGGATGATTTGAATATTTTGCAAGTTCTCAATGTGATCAGAATAATCTTTCGCGGGCTATCGCATTCACAGCTTATTGGTGGTCGTGAGCCGTAGTTTGACGTCCCACTTGTAATTAATTACATGGCCCGCCGTGCCACCGCTCCGGCCGGGCTGTTTCACTGTTCACAAAGAGCGACATTGCTCGGCGGCTGCAAATGTCACTGTAGTGCACGCTAAAATTTAGGTAGGCACTTATGAGATCATCATTACCTAGTTTAATAATATTGACGTTTTATCTGTTGAATGTTCTTGTTGCGAAGAGTAAAAACTTAAAATTGAGCTCTTTAATATGAAAATTACAACAACAAAAATGGCATGTTAAATATTTCCTTCTTTTGCCTAATGCTACTTAAATGTTCTTGTTGGGAATAGTAAAAATGCTAACAATATGTCGAGGAAATTCTTTACTATAAATACTACAATAAAAACTCACAGGGTTCAGATTAAATATTTTCATCCTCTAATTGCTTCTGATTCAAATTCTGTAAAAGAAAGAATCAGCTGGAAATAAATTGTAACTAATTCAGATAAGCCCAAAAAATACTGTGAAGTAAGAGAAGCTGTACAAGTAAGTACCTTTCTACTTTGGAAGATCACTATGCAGGAACGTGATGTTATCAATCGTCTGTGGCTTCAAAGACGTGCGTCGGTCCTGCATTATTTGTCCCGCAGTAGAGAAGCTTAGCTTCTCTCAGATGGCGCGCTGGACGCTGGAATGCAGTGCACGAAGTATGCGAGTTTGGAAAGACGCGGATAGACGTTCTGACGTCCATGCCACCAAGCTATCAGGTCGATGCCTTCCGAAAATTGGACTTTATCATTCGTATATCTGAGAATTTCACCTGACGCAAAGTCAAGATCTCTCGTCGATTCATCTTCTGAGGAATCTTCAGATTCATTAAAAAGTACGTCAGACTTCTGTTTTTTTGCATGAATTCCAGATGTTGTTTCCTCCTTATCTTTTAACTGTGGACAATTTCTCGCAACATAATTTTTCGCTTCCTTTACAACTTCATCTTTTTCGGCACAGCTAAGAAATTTTAGGTTTTTATATTTTGGATTCAAAAACGTTGCAAGTTTATGGCTTACTGTTATGTCCCATTTGCTGATTAAAATAGATTTGGCTGTACTCTTTAAATCTATCAGAAACGGGCTGTCGCCTCATTTTTTTTTTCGAGGAAGAAGAAAAGTTTTAACTTCCACAACACACATAACTAAAGCGTAGGGGTTTTGGAGGCTTCGAGATCACAAGAAGCTATTTTAAATGGTGTCAGGAAGGTTATTATATCTTCCAACATCATCTTGTCTATAGAATCAATCAAATTATCTCGATTTTTCTCAGACAAAATTGACAGAACTTCAAACCATTGTGAATTAATAGACTCAAACATATCCAATTTACTGTTCCATCGTGTGTCTATATCTCCTTTCAATGACTTCTGAATGCGATTCTGAAGACCAGATGTTTTAAAGAAAGTTGTGATAGCTCGACAGGAATTTATTAGTCGCTGCACGTCACTCTTCTCATCATTCGCGTCTCCTCGAATCGTGTGCTCCAGCACAGTATTAAGAATGTGTGCTGAGCACGAGAGCCTCTTGTATTGGCGAAGTGCTGCCACAATATTTGGACCTCTATCAGTAACGAAAATGATGTTATTCACTGCACTGAATAAATCGAACGACCGTAGTATCTTAATTAATTCAAGTTTAATGTTTTCTCCTGTTTTTTTTTTTTTTTTATCTCACTCTCAAAATTTCTTTTGCACAACACTCGATCCTCAAGTTTCACTTCTTCATAATTAACATAATGTGCAGTCACTCCCATATAGTTTATTTTACGGTACGAATCAGTCCATATATCGACAGTTGGTGCTCCACCTATATATCTGAATATATTCTTCACTTCTGCAGAGACAGTTCCACGCAGACGATCGGCCGTTTCCTTAAAATTTCTGGATATGGCTCCTTAGCACTCACTGCACCACACTTGGCCCCCACATCAGTAAGAAACCGTGCCGTCTCGAGAAACCCAGATTCACACGCAACTTCGAATGGTAAAATTTCTTTGCTGACAAGATTGATGAGTTTTTCTGTCGCGGCTGTCTTCAAATTTGGCGGAACTTCAGGAACTTTCACGTCTCTCTTGGTTTTTAAATAAATAATTATGTTACTTTGTCCAGCCTCACACGAATGTTTTAGTAAATTTGAAGTTCCACTTTTGTGTCCAGTGTAGGAATATACTTTTTACATGCAAAACAAGCCACTATATCTTTTATCTTTTCGTTTCCATCAAATACGTATCCTGATTTTTTTTCCAAATTGGCGATTTCAATTTGTTTTCCTTCACCTTTTTTCACCTTACACGAAATTGTGTCCATCGATATGGTGTTCATTTGAAGAAATAACTCTCACTGATATTTGCTACGATGCACGTTGTCACTCGGTCACTACAAAGCGCTAACTGAAGGCAGCGGAAAATTGCAACGGGCACCTGTCTGGTGGACAGTGGGCAGGTTTGCCACCCAGAGAGCACTTCACAGGCCACACAAAAGACACGGTCGCGGAAGCGGATTAGGCTCAGGTCTCTCGGGTACAGCTGCGTCGGTCGTAGCCAGGGGCTGAGGACAACAGACATCCGCTCTACCCGGGCCCTGCAAGATTCCAAGAATGCCAACAGACTTGAAGTTTTCAACTATCATTGCAACATGCGTACTGGGCAGCTGCCTTGCTCATTATCCGCAGATGACCCGCGGATATCCGCCGGTCGCGATTTTATCCGCCAAATAACAAATACCGCGGATATCCGCATCCGCGCAGACCTCTAGCCCTAAGGGTATTCCTACTTGATCACTGTTACTATTCAGTAGCAGAATCTTTACAACACGTGAAACACAAAACATCGAATATTATATTACACACGTATATTAAACTAATAAGAAAGTATCAGAACTTATTACAACTGCGAAGGCCAGCAAAGAAAATCTGGATGCAGCGGGGCTCGAACCACCCAAAGGTCACACTCTTCCTTGTGAATCTGCGACGCCATTCACTGAGCTTTTTTTAAATACATATTTTATTTGAAACCAAAACCACCTCCTTAAGGGTCGCGCTAAGCCGACCACAAGTGTCTAGTTACTATACCTAATATGCTACAGCTCCTGAAAGCTTTAATCGTAGCTATGTTACTACTTGGAATTCAATTATGATAAACTATGCCACGAAAAATGTGTTTTTGATGGATCATCACAGTGTCGTTGCCTTCAGACGCCATACTCTCATAATACGCAAGTTATAATAATTCTATAACCACGGATATGACGTTTCTCGTCATTTTGTTGCAACGAATCACACAAATAACGACAAGTTTTCGAGACATCCTCAATAATCTGGTGTCCAGAAATGGTACATATACATATGGGCTCCTACTGAAATCCAATATGGCGCTCGGAGCTCTGTACTGAAACGATATGGCGTGCACGTGACGTAGGTGGCGTCCTGCCATGTCACTGGTCAATGTTCAAATGCACGTTGGGAATATCTGACATCCTAGATATTGCTGTGCACGTGTAAAGACTCCCGGACGTTCTGCTCCATGCTATGACGTCATAAACTTGGCACGCTCAACGTTCTGTTGCACGGCCCGTGCGGCAAAGGTTCTGGGAAGAGCAGCGCAGCCCGCGCAGTTATGAGCGGCCGTTGCGGCCAGTTGGCTGCAGCTGCAGCTCCAGCTTCGGTTCCAGTTGGTGTGGTGAGGTGGCGCGTGAAGCCTCCAGCCGCCCTCTGCGTTGCCGCCCCCGCTCAGTACTCGCAGCGCCATTGGAGAGACCGCGTTTCGGCTCGACAAGAGCACTGGCCGGAAACGTTTTCCTCCCCACTCGTGACTCAGCTCACCCCACAAAAATCAGCGGCCCAGTCCTCCTAAGTGGCAGTCACATCCTCCATCTGCTACGATTTTACGCTCTACACTATCCAGACGTCTGCTCCGGACGACCTAAGAAACCTTCTGCCACGTAAGAGGCCCGATGGACTACCCTTTGATCAGAAAATCCGCAGCGGAAATATCTCGCAGCGACGAAGTTGTGTCATTTCTTTAAAACGATAAAAAGGGTGCATTTGAGTTAATTTGCGTCACGGTCACGGGCCAAATCTACAATGTCTTCTTCCCTGGCTAGTGTCCTGTACGTTCTCGGTGTCTGCACCCTGTTACGCCAGTGTTTTCAGTGGTACAGGGTGGCCGGAATCTGTGCACCCCAACTGAATACATCCAGCTATTATGAGAAAGTGAGAACGTTTTCGAAATGATTGCGTAATCGTGTAACCGAGGCAGGATGTGGGTACCAGCCCTGCATTCACCTAGTCGTATGTGAGAAACCGCCTAAACACCACGTCAGGGCTGGCTGGCACACCGGCCCTCGTTGTTAATGGATGCGGAGCCGGTTCACCTCCCCGAATCCCGGAAGCGGCGTGCTACCGCGCGCCCGTTCGGGTGGGTCTTCCCGTGAAATAAATACTTCTGTAATGTAACAATCCCTTTCAGCTGACACTGAACTTCGCTAGCTGAAGTACACCGGCAGCGTCAAAAATCGGTTGAGAACAACTGCTACAGTACTTCCTCCTTGCAATGTAGAGCTGTTGTTTTCTGTTCGTATTTAAAGAAACAACTTCGACAGCTTTCATTAAAATTCATCTAATCACTTTTGTGTACTCACTGAAATCAAGACAGATCTTAAACAGCAGAGAACGTAAAATATGGAAAAAAATCCTGATGAGGCAATATGCCGGGCGGAGTCACCATGCGGCCCGCCTCCGTAATGCCAGCGGTTTGGTTGCGAAACACTGCAACGTCCTCTGTACACCCCGTGATTCTAGTGATTTGAGTTAAGGAAGGAAGACGTGCGTGGGTGTCGATTTGAGTCGGACGAGGAAGTGGTGAGGTTGAGGATGCGTCAGCGGCGAAACAGGAATTGATCGTGTATTCTGCTGTGTCTTAACGTGTGTGGTCATTAGTTTTGAATGGAACAATTTCGTGGCGCCGTTGTGGCCGGTGTTCCGGTTCCATTTGATTGCCCCTCGGTGATTCTGGGAAATGAGAAACGTAAAACTAGTACAGCTTTGAATGTGATCCCGATGTTGGTTTAACCCGAGACGTGTAAAACTGTTCAGTAGACTGGCAGAGAGAAGCGGCGCTGGCCAGGTACTTGGTATTTATAACTGTCCGTCGACGGCCGTACCGCGCAGCGTCTGGCCTTGTGCACAATGCTTATGACGTCACAGCTCCTGAACTATGTGCCGTACAAGATCTGATATTGTAGGGACATCCAGCAGCATGCGTGGAAACTCTGCGAAGTTTATTGCGAACAGAGTCCGTAACAGAGACTTATAACTTTAAACGTCATGGACGACGCGAAGGTTTTTCACACGTCTCATTCTGTGTTACATCATATCTCGTGAATTATGTGTCGTACAAGGATATAATTCTGCAATTACATTCAGTGGTATAAGTGCGTAGTGTGTGCCAAATGTGTAGCGAACATAGTTAGTAGTAAGGAACTAATAAATTATAACGTCATGTCTCATGTAGTACTTCTACTGCATAAACAACAGAAAAGTAATAACCGATAAAACTCTTTCCTTTCTTCATTTTGCTAGCGTTGTCAGCGAGAAAGGATTTCTTAAAGGTTCGAAACTGTGCGTAAAGTTCGCTGCAAGTCGCTAGTCCTCCTTTTCGCAGCTTCTACACGTATATACTGCGGGCACTGACGCGTCGCGAGCTACGGTTCTGTTTCAGCCTCACGTCTTTGGTAGGTGGACTGTTCTTACCCACTAGTAACGCGTGCCTAACACTCACGTATATGTACAGTATATCAAGCTTCGTTCAAATCGGTCCAGTCCTTTAGGAGGAGATGTAGAACATACACACACGCATATATACACTACTGACCATTAAAATTGCTACACCAACAAGAAATGCAGATGATAAACAGGTATTCATTGGACAAATATGTTATACTAGAACTGACATATGATTACATTTTCACGCAATTTGGGTGCATAGATCCTGAGAAACCAGTACCGAGAACAACCACCTCTGGCCGTAATAACGGCCTTGATACGCCTGGGCATTGAGTCAAACAGAGCTTGGGTGGCGTGTACAGGTACAGCTGCCCATGCAGCTTCAACACGATACCACAGTTCATCAAGAGTACTGACTGGCGTATTGTGACGAGCCAGCTGCTCCACCACCATTGACTAGACGTTTTTAATTGGTGAGAGATCTGCAGAATGTGCTGGCCAGGACAGCAGTCAAACATTTTCTGTATCCAGAAAGGCCCGTACAGGACCTGCAACATGCGGTCGTGCATTATCCTGCTGAAATGTAGGGTTTCGCAGGGATCGAATGGAGGATAGAGCCACGGGCTGTAACACGTCGGAAATGTAACGTCCACTGTTCAAAGTGCCCTCAGTGCGAACAAGAGGTGACCGAGACCTGTAACCAATGGTACCCCATACCATCACGCCGCGTCGGGTGATACGCCAGCATGGCGATGACGAATACACGCTTTCAATGTGCATTCACCGCGATGTCGCCAAACACGGATACGACCAACAGAACCTGGATTCATCCGAAAAAATGACGTTTCGCCATTCGTGCACCCAGGTTCGTCGTTGAGTACACCATCGCAGGCGCTCCTGTCGGTGATGCAGCGTCAAGGGTAACCGCAGCCATGGTCTCCGAGCTGATAGTCCATGCTGCTGCAAACCTCGTCGAACTGTTCGTGCAGATGGTTGTTGCCTTGCAAACGTCCCCATCTGTTGACTCAGGGATCGAGACGTGGCTGCACGATCTGTTACAGCCATGCGGATAAGATGCCTGTCATCTCGGCTGCTGGTGGTACGAGGCCCTTGGGATCCAACACGGCGTTCAGTATTACCCTCCTGAACCCACCGATTCCATATTCTGCTAACAGTCGTCGGATCTCGATAGACGCGAGCAGCAATGACGCGATGCGATAAACCGCAATCCCGATAGGCTACAATCCGACCTTTATCAAAGTCGGAAACGTGATGGTACGCATTTCTCCTCCTTACACGAGGCATCATAACAATATTTTACCAGGCAACGCCGGTCAACTGCTGTTTGTGTATGAGAAATCGGTTGGAAACTTTCGTCATGTCAGCACGTTGTAGGTGTCGCTACCGGCGCTAACCTTGTGTGAATGCTCTGAAAAGCTAATCATTTGCATATCATAGCATCTTCTTCCTGTCGGTTAAATTTCGCGTGTGCAGCACGTTATCTTCGTGGTGTAGGAATTTTAATGGCCAGTAGTGAATATGTAAAAATAGAAAGTCCCACGCTTCTGAAAACGCCAGCTGAGACAAAACATTACGGCAAAACACGGGCTAAATAAAGCCCAGACATGACGCACCATCAGGGTCGGCCTCTGGCTGTCCACAAAGCAAGCCCTCCGTTCACCCGCTTAGGACACCACCACTGTGACTGTATATCGCATCCGCACACCTGGTAACAACAGATCTCCAAGCGCCCAGTGTCTTTCCTCACCGCAGGTTCTACTTGCAGACTGTGAATTCATCGGCGATATGTAGCCTTCCTTCCGAGCATAACGTATGTTATCCTATCCAGCCATGTCTATCACCCTGCAGCCGAAATGGCTCTGAGCCGGGCTTTGCTCGCCCACCTGCCACCCCACTCACGTGCTCGAATCTAGACTACGTCCCACCCATCATATTCTCTCCACCTATCATATTCTCTCCACACAGACCTTCCCTGTACTTTCTCACATAACACATTACCCAGAGCCGCCCGCAACGCACTCCCTAATCACAGTTAGCTGCAGTTCCCACCGTGCCGTCCTCGTAATTAACAGAATGTCGGTATCATCGTGTCATAAACATCACCCATTTCACCTTCTTAATTTTATATACAGAAATGGTAAATTCTGTGGTGCAAAAGTTGCAGAGCGGCCGCAGTTTGGCAGCCGGCAGCCCTCACAGCAGTGACAATGTAAACAAGTGTGAAACAAAAATAAAAAAGGGAACATACATAGATACAGGACAATCCACTGCACGATGATGCATCTCAAAACAAAAGCATCCACATCCCGTATCACCCAACTTTTATTCGACAAGCTGCACCTGCTGTACGAGGAGTTTCCGCGGGGCGTACAACGTGTTCTGTACTTCAGCTGTCTCCTGCCGCTAAGCGCAAACATTAATGCTGCGATCAAACATCGCTTCAGGTCTACGAGCACAGCTTCCCACCGTCGTAACAGTGGTACTCTCAGCCAGATCGGTACCAATCTGCTACAACACTAAGCCTCAAATGCAGCTTTGAAATTTGGACCACGAAGAGGAGAAAGGTAATTTGCTTGCAAAAGTAGTATCGCTCTGTCTGGGGAGAATCTTTGTAATAGAATGGCAAGACTGGCGTTTGGACACACGCGTTCTCACAGAAGCGACAGCTGGTAACATCGACGCGGCTCAGGTGGTCTGGCTGCCAGGTCCGTAAGCCAGAGGCTCGTCTGCCAAAGCGTCGATAGCCGACGTGCAAACACTGCACAGCCCACTTTATGGACGTCGGCGATGTGCTGGTTGCAGCGTGTAGTAGAAGAGCGAGGCGTCCGCTCGTTCGTGGGGGGTTACCAGGAACGCGAGGCACAACCGATCACCTCCTGGGGTCGTAGAATGAGACACGTTTCACATTAGCCTGCGATGTGATGAGGAATGCCTATATAAACAAGCCAGCGGTGCCCCTAACCTCCCTCCTTCGTGTACGCGTTTCACGGACAGGTAGCTTTTGCCATACAGATTGTCGAGTCACATTCCTCCAACTCCTATCTCTATAACACAAAAAAAACGGCTCTGAGCACTATGGGACTTAACATCTATGGTCATCAGTCCCCTAGAACTTAGAACTACTTAAACCTAACTAACCTAAGGACAGCACACAACACCCAGCCATCACGAGGCAGAGAAAATCCCTGACCCCGCCGGGAATCGAACCCGAGAACCCAGGCGTGGGAAGCGAGAACGCTACCGCACGACCACGAGATGCGGGCTCTATGACACAAGCTGACTTTTCCACGAGTGCGGAATTTTGGCCTGCGAAAAGCAGAGACAGTTTGGAAACCAAAACTGTTATTCCATTTTTTTGTTTCTTACTGCTTCAGCCGACAGCTGACGCCAGAGCCATATTTTTACAGGAGCAGTTTGTGGTTGTAAGCTGAGGCGCGTGCGACTCAGCCGCAGCTCGGCTACCCGCAGAGCAGCGAATGCCCGAGTACTGCGCTCTGCACTACACTGCGCTTGCTGCCCTCCGTCGGTCGCTTCGCTACTGAAACTTCTCCTCCACTTCGGCCGACACGGTTCACTCCGAAGAGGCAGATCCATGGAATATTTACGAATCATTTCTTTTTATAATCTTCCGAGTTGTCTTTTTTGTGACCTAGCAATAGCTCTGTAAATATGGTTTTTTTATGGAAAAAAATATCGAAGTTTTCGATTCCTTTCAGCATTACCAGTACGTAGTGTATAGGGGACGATGCGGGAGACCCGCACCGCTGTACTAGGCAAGGTCCTAGTGGAGCTGGTTTGCCATTGCCTTCGTCCGAGCGTAACGGGGATGAATGATGATGATAAAGACGCCACAACAACACCCAGTCATCTCGAGGCAGGAAAAATCCCTGACCCCGCCGGGAATCGAACCCGGGACCCCGTGCTCGGGAAGCGAGACGCGACCGCGAGACCACTTACGTGCCCTTTACTATCTGCACTGTGGTTGTATTATCCACTTTTATAGAGCAGCGGTACGGCAGTACAGTGTGTGTATCTCTGGCTGGATGACCCCTGCAGAGCCTCTCGACGAGGACAATACGCAGACGTTGCGCAGCACCTGACCGGAATGGAAGCGCCCAGTGGCGGGCACCGATCTATCGAGCGGCAGCGCTCCGCCCGTCCCGCTGGCTCGTGGGGGTGGGGGTGGGGGTGGGGGCGCAGCCGGCGGCCGTCGACCCTGCCGGCGTCCACAGCGGAGGGCCACGTGCCGCCGAGTCGGACAAAGGCGCCCACACACACTCGCCCGCATTTCCCCGGGGCGACACATCGCAGCGCAAATCGCCAAATACACGTGCCTCCGACGCCACCAGCCTTCTACACTGATGAGCAAAAACATTACGACCACCGTCCTCGGAACGAGGTACATCACTCGTTCTGCGCATCGGGAATCCGACAGTTTGTTGCTAGGCATTTGGCATTAGATGTCTACGCAGAGGTCATGTAATTCGCGTAAATAACGGGTCGCCGATTTACGTACGCGGTGATGGCGCCCGATAGCGATCCTGATGGGTTCCAAAGGATTCGCATGAATGTGGGTTCACTATAATGCTTCTCAAACCACTGTCGCACGGTTCTGGTTCCGAGAAACGGACAGTGGTGCTGCTCAAAGATGTCATCGCCGTCGGGAGACATCAAGCGTGAAGACGTGTGGGTGGTTGGCAGCTGTCCATAATACTGCTCCCATCTCGCACTTGTGAGGCGCTGCACGTTTCGAGCCGCTGTCCACCTCGATGGAGACGACCGTCGAGCTAGTCTAGCAAAAATGTGATTCACCCCAAGAGCCGAGACATTACCGTTAATCGACGGTCGAATCCCGATGCTCTTTTGCCCAGTGTCGTCGTAGTTGACGATGTCGTTGGGCCAACATGTGAACACGTAGGGGTTGAGTGCTGCGGAGCTCCATGTTCGACAATGTACGATGAACGGTGTGCTCCGAAACGTGCGAGCACCAGTCTTGTGCTCTTTCGGCTGAGGCGGCACAGATCACTATCATAATTTACCGGTACAGAGCAGACAACCTCCGAGACCAGCTTCGCCGTTTTTGAGATACTCCTACACAGGCTGTGTGTAATAAGAATCTGCCCTTTGTCAAAGTCGCTTATATCAATGAATTTCCCCATATCCAGCCCGTATCTTCGGTGGGGTCATCCTCCGTCCGTGTCTGCTCCCCTTACATACTTTTGTTACCGCGTCACGTACCCGCAAATGCCACCAGGCTGCATCTGACGTCACCGAGGTCAGTGGATATAATGTTTTGGCTCATCAGTGTATGTGCAAGGCGTCATCCAATGATAGGGTTCCCACCCCAAATCCAAGATGGCGGCCGTGACATCACATGACCCAAGTACCGTTAGACCTGTGACGTCACAAACACACTGACAGGGTTCCCACCCCAAATCCAAGATGGCGGCCGTGACGTCAGCTGATGACGCGAGTGCCACACCCCCTGCCACACGGCCCTGGCGGGAAGTTTGAATTTTGTCAGACTTTCGCGAGTGTCACGCCCACCTGGAATTGGAAGGAATAGTTAAAGTCTCCACCACGATCCTCAACCGACCGCCACGTCCCCCTAGCAAAGAGCGTGCGGGGATTACTGCCTCTAACTACCAGCACACATTACTAACTACCCAGAACGAAAAAACGCTCTAACTTCGGAAAAAATTCTAAACTACGAGGAGTGTTCAAATGAAAAGGTACGAAACAACGCTGTGGGTATAATTCAAGTCTTTACTCAAAAGTAACGAACACAAGCCTGAGCAGAACTACGTCACTGTTCCACGAGCCAAAGAATCCCCAGTTCCCAGAATTCCTGTGGCTGCGACAGCAACTGGCCTTTCCTTGTGTCCTCCAGTTCCTCGTCGAGTTGAAATGCTTCCCTCTAAGGTGTTTCTTTAGGGAACCAAACAAATGGAAGACGCAGGGCAACATGTCTGGAGTGTAGGATGGATGTTCGCGCAGCTCCCACACTCCCGGCGACCTCGGAACGCGTGGACGCTCTCATTGTGAAACAGAATCACCCCCTCCGTTAGCAGCCTTTGCTGTTTGCTCTCGACGGACTTGCGTGGGCTACCAAGTGTCTCACGGTACACGTCACTGTTAATGGTTTTTCCGTACTCGAGGAATTCAGTGATTATCGGACCTCAGACGTTGAAAAAGACGGTGAGCATCACCCTTGCCTGCTAGGGGAACAGCTCTGAAATCAAAATGTAGGTAGACGGACACTAAATTAGCGTCCCTACGTAACTCATTAAGTTATCCCAAAGCGGCGTGTGCAAACTTCACCCGATTTGTTTGTTGTGACGTTTCATACATTTTCATTTGAACACTCTTTATAAAAAGGATGTCCCAAATGCATCGTAGTTCAGAGCATTTTTAGAGGAGATATAACGTCGCCGTGTTATTAAAACGCTCTCTATGGACGTTACATTACCCCTATTCTGCCCGTCCACTGATGGTGTCCTTTCGATTGGCCAGCTGTTCACGTCAAACCCATCAGCCACAAAGTAACTCTTATTTGGTTGACGATTCTGACTGAGAATTCTTCCAGAAGCCTGTGGGGGTGAAACATTTGACGTCACTGATAAGGTAGCGACCAAATTTCCTTTAGTAACTGTGTTCGCTGCACAAGCATGAATCATAGAAAACTGAACGCTGACACAGTATTATGGTGCTGATGCCACAGTACTCAACAGAGGCATTCCACACTCAGCGCTTAGGAATGTAACGGAGCTCAGCGTAGAAGAGACACGAATTAAAGGAAATCCTACATCCTATGAAACTGTAAAAGTGAACGGAATCCTGCTTTTTTTTCCAAACTGGCCGGAACTTTTTGGAAATTAACCCAAATTTCTCGTCACCTGAATCAATGCTAGTCACATAGCTAGTCAGGCTCTACTCATTCTCCAATTTATTGATCTTCTTTTTTCCATGACTACAACAGACTCTGCTGCTCTTCCGAACAGTTTGCAGTTTGCTACTGACAGGGAGGCAACGTCTTTTTGGGTAAACGCGATTTTACGTAATGGTGCAGAAGCACGTTCAGACAGGCCTCAGGATCTATAGATTCATCGCGCCCCCCCCCCCCCCCCCCCGCACCCTCCCCCTTACACACATACACACACACTTCGCACTCTCGCGGCAACGTTCTTTTCAATATCTGACCATCAACCACCAATAGGAGTATATTAGAGGTTTTGCCGCACGGAGTGGCCGCACTGTTTGAGGTGCTATGTCACGGATTGGTTCAAATGGCTCTGAGCACTATGGGACTTAACTTCTAAGGTCATCAGTCCCCTAGAACTTAGAACTACTTAAACCTAACTAACCTAAGGACATCACACACATCCATGTCCGAGGCAGGATTCGAACCTGAAACCGTAGCGGTCGCGCGGTTCCAGACTGAAGCGCCGAGAACCGTTCGGCCACTCCGGCCGGCTCTAAAACTAAAGTTTCTGTTGTTACTCACAGCTTAACTTATGTTAAAAACGAAAGTTTATGACATACTATATAATTTCACAAACTAAAACCCTGGAAATTAATTACTTTTAGTTGAAATAAAGATTCCTCCGGAGCAGCACAATCATTCACGTTACTAACAACCAACTGACCGGCAGCGCTGTTCTGCGGATCGTGGAAGAACTACAAGCGTTAGCCATCTCTTCCGTATGGCCGTCTATCCCGCTTTTACTCTAATTTATGCAACTTCCTACGTGTCGAGACACCGGGCAGCGTTACCGGTCTGAGCTCTAGGTACTTTAGTACCTAGGTATTGTATTTTCTTACAGCTAGTTATCACCGTTCATTAAAACGATAATCAATGAAAATTTCCGCCGCCAGTTGCAACGTTTATTTCTTTCAAAAGTCCTCCTCCTTTGTTTTCGCGGCCGATTCTTTGCCTAAGCGTGTTTTGGCGTGTAATGCAGAGCAGTAGCGGTCACCGTGACCAAAAGTATGTAGAGCCTGATGGAGGGGCATTAGAGCGAGAAAGCCCTCTAAGTCTGGCAACGAAACGAAACCGTAGCACCGTTCCTGCGCAGCGGACACACCCAGTCTGCGCGGAGGATGGACGTCGGCGCCTCCGCCGAGCTGAGCCCTTGCTCGAACGTCGTCCTAGAAACCGGACCTCAGGCTGCGGGTCGCAACGCGACAGCTGCGCCGCGCTGAGTGTCGAAGTCGCAGTGAACCCCGACGCGATCGGAACGCTCACGTAGGCTCGTTTCCATCGCTTATTGTTGGCCAGGGCGAGACTGAACACACATTGTATCGAAGTAGGTCAGTACAGCTCGGGCAACGTGCTGACGGGTGATTGGTTGTTGTGGGGGACGGGCTAAACAGCGAGGTCATCGGTCCCATCAGATTGGGAAAGGATGGGGAAGGAAGTCGGCCGCGCCCTTTCAAAGGAACCATCCCGGCATTTACCTGAAGCGATTTAGGGAAATCACGGAAAACCTGAATCAGGATGGAGGGACGCGGGTTTGAATCGACGTCCTCCCGAATGCGAGACCAATGTGCTAACTATTGCACCACCTCGCTCGGTGCTGACTTGCGGGGTAAACGAACGCGTCACGAACACAGGTTGGGACGAATAGAAGTCGCCAGAGTTCCACGGTGCGAAGAAACACCGAAGAGGAAAGAAAATACAGTAGTAACCTGACTACAGCTGATTTTAAAATTGACCACCACTCATCTCTTGGCACTTTTGGGCCCCGGTCAGCGAGTTGCTGAATGCGGATCGAAGCTGGACTGCTCGAATTGCGCCAGCTAGGGGCTGCCACAAGACTAACTTCTGATAAGAAATCTGTGAGGTGTGAACATTGTGTAAATGTGCTGCAATGTTCGGCCGGCTCCTCAGTTAATACTGCCACAAATGGTTTCAAAATGTTGGCGCTGTAACAGGTGAAGTCAGCGTTTGATGAAAGAAAATGGGACCAATCATGAGGCGTGCAGACCTTCTGAACTCGTAATGGTGTGTCGTGGAAGTTATACCGGTTCTCCGCTGCCCAGAACCTGTGATTGTCTGAGCTGACGCAAGTTAACCACTCAGGTGAAAGCAGGCTTGTCAGGCATTAAGAACAGATGGATGTCCAAGCCATTTATTGCTATCTCAGTGAACAGCCACTCACAGAACTGGAGGCGCCGAGGAACATCTCTTGGTTTTAATGTATGAACAAGAGACTGTCGGTAGAAATGTATATGGAGGTCCAAGGGGAGTATTCGTCCGAATGATCGAAGTGATATGCTGGTCTCTTGCGACAGTCGTCGGATTGATTTGGTCGGACTCTGGAGCATTTTATGGCGAACTGCGACCACGTTTTCTGGTATGCGGGCACGTTTCGGAATATTCTTTTGACTTGTAAGCAGATCCCGTCTGACGCCATTTTCAGACTAAGCGTTGCAAGACACTCTTTGCTGGTACTCTGACACCATTAAACTTATCAGCATACAATTGACCACATCGTTTCTAAGACTCTGTTTGCACATAACATTCCACAATGAACACCCGCTGCTCCACTGCGCCCTTTGCACTGCTCCACAGCCCGCAGTGCGCTCTGAACGTGTGTCCGCAGCTCGTGGTCTAGAGGCTAGTGGTGCTGCCTCTGGATCACGGGGTCCCAGGTTCGATACCCGGCAAGGTTGGGGATTTTCTCTGCCCGGGGACTGGGTGTTTGTGTTGTCCTTATCATTTCATCATCATCATTACCAATAGTGACAGCGGCTAGATTGTGCTGCGTAAAAAAATTTGGACCGTGTAAAAAATTGGGACTTTGTACGGGCGCTGATGAGCGCGCAGTTGAGCGCCCCACAAGCCAAACATCATCGTCATCTTAACCGGTGTGGACCACACGGCGGGTTTACTCACGGTGTGAGCGTTATGGGGTGTGGTTATACGCATACATTCACGTCCAACAGTATCCATTCGTTCGAGCCACTTTTATTTACCCTATCCTGTATAGTATCTGCAATCTAAGCAACCAGGGGCGATGGTGTGAAATTTTAAAATTTTCCCTGGAAATGGGCACTCCAACGGGTTTCGGGCTCGTAGCAGGCAGTCTCTCACTTCGCCGGACTACGTTTGGACTGGGCAGCTGCCAGTCATCCTCTGGTCGAAAACTAATGAACACTTGCCGCGTCCCGCAACTTATTAGCGCACTGTGCGTGTTCCGCGCACTCGCGCTAACACCGCGCTGAGAGATCGACCACGGCAGCCGGCGGGTGGAACTGCGGAACCCGGCGCGGCGCGCTATGTCGCCTCACTGTAGAAAGCCGCGCGGGTGACGGGGCTGTCCGACTGGAACCCGCTGCTGCCGCTCCTCACATCTTCCTCCGTGCCTGTTCCTACGGATTATTCAATAACGAAGTCACAAAAAGGTGTCGCTGTGGCCATAATTACTGTGATAGACGCCACGCACTGTGGGGGAATGTGCACCGAACGTGAACGCAGCGCTGGCCTTTTGGGAATTGAACGAGTCTGCTACTGCTGAACGTTGCATCTCCACCGATGGAGTACGATAAAACAGTAATGTTTGTCCACGGCGACGTCTTTCGGACTGCTTAATTAAAGCTAGATAGTGGTAGGCAGTAAGCCAATATGTGGATTCCCATAATTGCCACGATGTGCTCTAAACGAAAGCAACGCAGCAGGGCGACGGCAACGGCGAGCGGCAGCCAAACTCTGCAGCTGCGGCGGCGACAGCGGCAGCTAGCGGGCTGAGTGTACCACCGCGGTGCTAATGCGAACGGCTCGCCAACAGACTGCTCGGCGGGGGGAGTCACTCGAAGACGACCGTCCGGTGCGCAGTCGAAATCCGCGCAGGGCTGCTCGCCCTGACACTGCGCCATTCCCGCCTAGCGACCGCAGGGGCTCTCAAGTTCGCACCTGGTGCTCTCCGTGCCAGTCTCAGATTTATTGCGTGCCGTCTACCGGCTGTCGCTTTTTATATGGCCGCCAGCTTACTTCGGGCTAATCGTAGCTTACTATAGACCGAGCCATAAGCACACAGAAAGACATAAAATACGAACGTAGGTAATGCTAACTATTGGAATCCTTAGAGAGAGTTTTGATGCAGCTTAATAAAGGCCAACACCAAGGTTCGAACCACAAGTTAAGGTGAAGAGCTATGGGTGAAAACCCGTTGCTAGTATGCGAACAGCGGCAGCACGAGAAAGATGCCGATTTAACGTTGATATAACCGTGACCCTGATCCCTGGCGGTGAAAACAGAATACACAATTGCATCTTAAACACAGTCCGGTTTACGAGGAACACTCTACCGAGAACAAATTGGACGTAATTATGAACAGTTGCCACCTAGGCGGTGGAATCGAACACACGAATCGCAAAATGGCCGCTACCGCTGGCCACGCACACGGGCTGGCGTGTGGGTTTTTCAAACCACCGGCCATTGGAACTCCCGTCGTTTTACGGTATTTTGAAGAATTTATGATTTAAGTGATAGCTGAATCCAGAAATTTGTCTCTCTCCACCATTTGATAGTCTTCTGTTCAGGCAAGCTATCTACGGTTACAGAATTTCGATGCATAATCGAACGAATTAAATTATCGTCTTTTTAATACAGGTGTGTGCAGCCCTATGCCAGTTACCGTTGAACTCGTAACTGTATGAGCAACCCGAGTCTGTGATTATAACAGCAGTTGTGATTTTATTTTCCTTTCCCTCTGTGTAAAGCGACCAGACTGGATAGCTATAGAGACACCTACTCTGAACGTCCCTGGGAAGTATCCGTTTACAGTCGCGGCCTGAGCTAATCTGCGGACGCTGCATTCATCAACAAGGACATTCCAGCGCCAATCGTACAGTAATATCCAGTTACGGCTTGATAAGTCTGGCAATTTCATCCTTATGTAGAGAAATGGCAAGGTTGTGCATTTCACCAACTGTAAAAGTGTGCTTTACTCTAACTTGCGGTTGCTGAGTCACAACCAGAGCCGATCGAGTAATACAGATATTTGGCAGTGACGGTGTGCACAGAGAGGTCAAAAGAAATGACCGTACAGGCCCGGCAGCAGGAGCAGCACACGGCCGCGTATGATTCCTCGGTAGGCTACCGGGAAACTCCAGTCTCCCTGCAGAGTAAGTTGCTTACAAAACACTTGTTACTTACATAGTCGAATGCTGTAATACATGGCGCCGCTGTCAGCTAGTACTAACAACGGGCGTCGAAGGTGCGCTCAGGAGAGCAATGCAAATGATCACACGCTTGTTTAACTTGCTAGTAAGTGTAACAGAAATTTTCAGAACCACCTTAATTGGCAGACACTCGAAGAAATAGGGTGTACATGTCGCGATAAGCTGCTTAGAAAAGTTCTAGCGTCGTCGTTTAGAACAGAAACCGTAAAAGTTCTTAAAGCCAGCCACCAGCACTCCTCTATGTGCCTCCAGTAAACAGTGGAGATGGTGCAAATGTATCGAACGTCAGCTTGAGCAGAAGAGCACTAGCAGTCAAGCGAGAGTTGGACAAAAAGAAATCATAATGTAACCTACAATAAAATTTTCCCTTTGTCCCACACTTAACATTGACTGATTTATTTTTGATTTCGTTCTACATCCACCATCAGCGAACCAAAGTAGAACAATTATTCCTCCTGAGAGCTTTATATGGTAAGTGCAAATCAGCTTATATTCCAACACATACTGGCGATGCGCAGTGCAGAAGCTGGCAGCGTACTGGCAGGATGAGGGTGGGGCTGGGGGTGGGGGAAAGGGTGAGGGAGAGGAAGAGGGTGAGGGATGAGGGGTGAGGGTTGAGGAATGAGGAGTGAGGGTGAGCGTGAGGTTAAGGGTGAAGTTGAGGGTAAGGGTGAAAATGAGGAGTGAGGGTAAGGGGGAGAATGAGGGTGAGATTGGGGGATGTTAAGGTGAGGGTGAGAGTGAAGATGAAGGTGAGGGTGATGATGAGGGATGAGGAGTGAGGGTGAGGGATGAGGAGTGAGGGTGAGGGATGAGGAGTGAGGGTGAAGGATGAGGAGTGAGGGTGATAATGAGGGATGAGGAGTGAGGGTGAGGGATGAGGAGTGAGGATGAGGGTGGGGAGTGCAGGTGAGGGTGAGGGTGAGGTGTGAGGATGAGGTTGAGGGTAAGGGTGACAGTGATGGTGGTGTTGAGGATGAGGTGAATGTGAGGGCGAGGGTGATGGTGAGGCTGACAGTGAGAGTGAAGGTGAAGGTGAGGGCGACGGTGGGCTTGTCCATAGCCAGCACTCACTCATTCAGCTCTGCCAGCTCTGGCACTCACCTGAAACACAAGAAAACAGGGTGTCAAACGAATTCCTCAAGATGGGTTGCAGCTCTGCACATTAGACAATCATGGCTTAAGAACTAAACATTTTAAAATTATAGCATTTGTATCTGAACAAAATATTACAGCCATCATTCATGCAGTAGTATCGGAGCACTTTCCCCGTCAAAATATTTAACTAAAAAAACTTTCCAACGATTTTAAATTCACTTGAGAGCATTTCTACTGATACCACATTTTTCTTAGCAAAGGTCAGTTTTTAGTCTGGCTCTCAGCTGTACCTACGTGTTTTCGAGGTGAGTAGTTCTAGAATTTGCTGATAACCTTAGGACTACCTCGCCTCGACTTTCGCCCTCACCTGTGTGCGCTTCTAAAGTTGGGGACGATTACTGCGTTCGAGAGGGAGGAAATGTGCGAGTGGATGGCATCAAAGTCCGTTATTTTCTATGTCTCTAACAACAGAGACGCCAAGGGTGTAGAGTGATGACACGCCATCCATTCCGATTAACCCATTTCATAATTAATATTTTTTATTCCGTAGAACATACGTTCGGCTCCAGAAATGACGGCAAACGGAGGCTCTGTAAGTGGTGGCCTACTCTGGTTCATGCACGACATTCGGTGTAAGCGCACTGTTTCAAATACACTTGCAGAGACAGCGGACAATAGCCGAAAGACAGAGAAGACGTTCTACCGAAATATTTTCGTGTGTGCGACATGTGAGGGATAGAGAATTAGGCTTCACCATCCCGTCAACGGCGAGGCGCCGAACGACCACAGGAAGGGCTCGGGAGGGGATGAGCGGGGTGGGGGATGAGTGGTGAGGGGAGGGAAGGGGAGGGGAGGAGGAACGCCAGCGGAACCCCAGGCAAGGATTCGAACCCCCTACATCTGCGATAGTAAGCTCTGCTTCCACTAGAACACTAGAATATGTAAACGAATGAACTTAACTACCAAATATCTTTCGTAATTTGGGAATATGAGGCTTTTAAAATTAGTAATACATTACGGAATCGCATTTTGTTTTCCTTCTCGCTCTCCGTATTGTGTGAGATCTGCTCCTGTCGTTAGGTTTAACCGTTGTTCTTGGAAGTAGCAACTTATGAGGGTATTGTCGCCTACTATATTATCTGAGGTGGAAAAACCTACACTTTCCAAACAATCTTCATTTGCGCTTAAGGAATCAAATGGAAAACCAGACCCACACATCGAGAAATTCAAAACACTAAATCCAAGGCTCCATGAAACCGGTAAGCTGTAATCATGACGTTCCCTAACTCTACCCTCAACACACACGAACATCACATGACACTCGTATGAGTCCCGTGGTGAACAACACCGTCTGATGTTAGCTCGCGCACATTACAGAGCCGCCTTCTATGCTTTTACAAATACAACGGAAGAAAATCACTTTTGCTACAGATTGATTTACTGTTTCGGAAACATCTTTTCTAAGCTTTATACGCATTTGCACGCGTTCCATACAACTTTGTTATTTTTTCCACTCTGATGACGGGGCCTCAAAAATGTGGTTTGGAAGTAATCTGTACGGCTTATTTATGTGAAAATAGCTGTGCACGCGTCGTTCTGTTTGCCACAGAGGAATAAAAATAAGACGTTAGGCGACGAATCAAGTGAATGCGGGCAGCGAGCCACTAATACGATGTCTTTCTCTGTCAAATAACCCACTGTTTGACGTACTGTGAGGCAGCTGCCATTCTCGCGATAGAGAAGGATGCGACACTTTCCTCTATTTTCCCTCCTTCCATAGGGCACTATTGACAAAAAAATCGTTGTATATCCTTCACATTTAATCTCCGACGTCCGTTCATAATGGAATGTACTGCTCTCTCCGATGTGAGTGACGTATCGCACGGTAAGCGAGCTTCACCGCTAACACAGGAACGACCACCAACAAATTCCGAAATCCGATTAGAAAGAGTCTTTTCTGGGGGTGATTCATTGTCAAAATATGATAGAAGCGATTCGAGGCAGTCTTGTTGACTTATAGGCCTTTACGGACGTCATCAAAACTCATCTAACGAAAATCTTCGCGTGATACTTCCAGTTTTGCATAGCAGTTGTTTTTTTGCCATACTGTAACAATAACAAATGACAATCATTGAAACAACAGTGGCTCAGTCTTGTGGCTGTCAGTTAAATTTAACAATGCGTATGGTTTGTACTGTAAGATTACAGTACACCGCTACCGACACTATCGCAGGCTGTAGTCAGTGTTGCAAGCGTCAATGGCGCTCTGTTATTGGAGCTTTAGAATATCTTTCAAATGGTGACAGGTTCCGCAGATATCAATAAAAGAGAATCAGCCATATATGTTTTTAACCGTGAGTATCGTCATACCGACTGTAATGTTATCCCAAATTAGCCCGAATAGCTTAAGGAGGAGGGCTTCGCGAAGTGAATTTGTTCACCTAAGGTGGCCGCGGTGGCCGAGCGGTTCTAGGCGCTTCAGTCCGGAACCACGTTGCTGCTACGGTCGCAGGTTCGAATCCTGCCTCGGGCATGGGTGTGTGTGATGTCCTTAGGTTTGTTAGGTTTAAGTAGTTCTAAGTTATAGGGGACTAATGACCTCAGATGTTGAGTCCCATAGTGCTCAGAGCCATTTGAACCATTCATTTGTTCACCTAAACGATACGCGAGTTTTTCTCGTGGTCGCATTTAATGCGGATATAGAGCTGTCGAAATAGCGAAGTAAAGCATTTGAATATTCGTATTTTACGTTAACTACATTGACAGCTGCCACAAAACTGTCAAATGGAACTGCAATGACTTTTGCATGAACGGAGAGTAAAATAGCAGCGATTAGTTGGAAACAGAGATTAATGCCAGAACTTCCGGCTAATTAAACTTACAAACAAGTAACACTGCGAGAGGAAACTGCAGTCCACGGTCGACGCCAAGGCTTGGTTTTTCTGTCAACGCCGCTTAACACCTTACAGTGTGTCGCACAGGAACATGAAGTCCAGAGGACCAGTATACCCCGCTGTACATAAAATCGCTTTCCTATGGGAAATACCGCGAAAAACACTTGTCGCATTGCACGATGTGTTCTGATCACAAGAAGATCACGCTTCTCGCTTTGTCCTGCGCGGCGACGTCTCTCGTGACAGGAAAGTCCCGTTAAGTGGTTAAGTGGGCAGCAGCGGCCTACTCAGACTGAAGGGCGGAGGACAGTGGGCGCTCCACGTCCGTCCCACGACTCTCACACTCCAGCCGTGACCGACCCCTCAACGAAAGGGTTACTCCTGCTCAGAAAACTATCGCTGTCGCTTCTTAACGTACCCCTAGCCGTGTCTGCTTTATCCCACCCCTAATAATCAGTACAGTGGCTAAGCTCTCACTGTACCTAAATTACTTTGTCCATGCACTCGGATGTGCACGCTGCATCTGCACAGTAACACATCCGTCGATAAGAGGCAGCTCACGTCGGTCAAGTACACTACGTGATCAAAAGTTTCCGGACACCCCCAAAAACATACGTTTCTCATATTAGGTGTACTGTGCTGCCACCTACTGCCAGGTACTCCGTATCAAGTCAGCCGCTGTGGCCGAGCGGTTCTAGGCGCTTCAGTCCGGAACCACGCTGCTGGTACGGTCGCAGGTTCGTATCCTGCCTCGGGCACGGATGTGTGTCACGTCCGTAGGTTAGTTAGGCTTAAGTAGTTGTAAGTTGTAGGGGGCTGATGACCTCAGCAGTTAAGTCCCATAGTGCTCAGAGCCATTTGAACCATTGTTCTTTTTGTAAGTCACTTTCAGCCATGTGACCGGATACTTTTGACCACACAGAGTACTACCTGATGACCACCAGGTCCCGCTGTCTCTCGACCTGCGACAGTTTCTCTCAAGAACCTGGGACGCGGGGCCCTACGATTGCGTTGCAGCAGTCTCCCGTAAAGGCCGACCCGTCGTCCGCGTCATGGGAGACGGGAAATGGCGCCGAGTAAAGGGCCGCTGTAGGGGCGAAGTGCAGTGAAGGAACCCCAAAAACCACACGGAAAAGTGTGTGTATCTGGACATACAAATGTGCACTTTACACCAGATTAAGCATTTTCGTAAGGTTTACAAAATTACGATGCTCTTGGAGTAGTCTCTGATGTCCTGTTACTTTTATGACACTGTAAGACCTCTTAATGCTATGTAAGTACGAACAAACGTAAATATTCACTTGAAGCTGGCTAAGCAGGCAAATTTGGTCAGTAGTTTCGAATTAAATATTTTGTTTCAAATATGTTGACAGCTCTAACAGACCGGGCGTGAGTCGTGCTTCGGTGGCTCAGATGGTAGAGCACTTGCCCGCGAAAGGCAAAGGTCCCGAGTTCGAGTCTCGGTCGGGCGCACAGTTTTAATTTGCCAGGACGTTTCAGCTTTAGCAGAAATTTACAAATCTGCTTTCCGTGAAACACATTGTTTTCGATCACAAGGCACTTGTCTAGTACTTCCTCTAGGCTTATTAATTTCTGTTTCTTACATCTTAAATTTATGGAATGACATTCTATGCGAAATTGTAGACAGGCACCATACCGTATTTTATCATTTTAACTCCCCACATGACTTTATACATATTACTAGAGTAGAATATAGTTGTACAATTTCTTTGTCTCACAGACAACCTTGTTAATTTTTTACACATTTTTAAATAATCATAAAATAATGTATTGTCCTCTATTATACTGCTACACAAACAATTGTTTATTTTTTCAGGAAAATTCCTTCCCACTAGCTTTTTGCAATGCTTTGTAACTGTAAACCTCACTGGAAATGCTACATAGCAATAATCCAGATACGAATAAAAAAATCTGTGTTACAGTCAACACTCAGCAAAAACTTTGAGCTGTAGTCTAGTTCTGAAGTGAGTATTACGCCAAGAACTGTTTCCTTAGTTGCATTCCTTAACTGGGTAGGAATGATAAAACAATTGCTCCAGGTGCAATTCTTTATGTCCTCTCAACAACATGCCGCAGAGATGCACACTCCACGTGATGCCCCACCACACACGAAATTCCAAACAGAAATGCGACGAAAAGCGCATGAGCAGAGCAAAAACCAAGCACGGACTGCCTACGTCATCGTAGCTGCGCAGGCGCAGTACGGCCTGTTTTCTAGCGTTCTCTGGCAACTGCTCAAACGAACCTCTGGTAAAGCAGTATCTCGTTTCCTGCTCGACAGCGGCACAGCTTACCGCGAGTTAGTGACACTCCACATCCGTGTCGCACCAATCCACATAAATCCACCTGCTGATGTTTAAACCTCCAAACGCGTGGAGGGTACAAAATAAACTCTGACTTGTTACAGTAAATTTGACACAGATAATATTAATAAAGTTACGATAAAGCCTAATCGAAAATTTTCGAATTTAAAATTTCCTGACTGAGTCTGAAAAGAAATTTTGTCCATCGTACAGGCATATCTTACAAGAAAGTAAACTGGGAATCAAGTATTGGACTAATGAAAGTCTTACCAACACGTAACTGGCTAATCGTGATTGGGAAAGAAAAAAAGTCAGCAGCTACCAGAACACATCGAAATATTCCGGGAACAGAAGACTTGCAAGGAATTTTAAAACAGGAAACACGTAACACTATGCCAGAATCAGCTAGGAAAACCGCAGCAAAGTTTTTCTTTTGTCTGAAAACGAAGTGCCACTGCAGTGCAAGCATCGCACTGTAGTGCTCCACCGTTAACTCGGGTTTTATCCCCATCTCTTAGCAGTTAGTCCGGTTTTAGTGGAAGGAGAAGTCTACAGCGAGCCCGGGAATTAAAATAAATAAATGGATTAGGATAAGCACAACGCTGTTTGCCCACGGTCAAGCTAATGTTCAACAATCTGAGGTTGCCCTTCACAAACCTACTACCGTGAAGAAATCGGCTCCCGACACAATACGAAATCGTGCATGTAAAAGATAAAGATGATCGCTTTTGGAGGCAAATATGCACTCCGAACAAAAATAGGAGACTTAATGACAATACATTTAAGTGTTACAACAATTTGTCTGCGACATAACTTTGACGCTGACGATGATAGCGATCACTAACTGAACAACATAGCACCCTATGTGCATTAATACGAAGTACATTGTCTAGCAAAAAACAATAAAAGAAATAGACCACAACAGGGCCTTGATGTGGTTCAGATACTTTCCAACGTCGTGGTTAGAATCCGTATTCTAAACATAACTCTTATCGTACTGTGCAGTAATTGTTGTTATGATTCTAATCATCACTCTATCACTATTTTCACACTTGTTCCATCAATATAAAAAAGCCAAAGGAAAACAGAGGTAAAACATACTTAATACTGGCTGCTTTCTTGAGATGAAATCTTGTGTGCGGGCAAGCGTATCTTTCATGTATCGCGTAAACACGTGAGGAAGAATCGTTGCAAATATTAATAATACCATTTCAGGCAACCATTGGTCAGCTAGGTTACTGAAGCGTTGCGTTAGACCCTGACAAGTAATCGTCTGTACAGGCGAGAACATATTTCTCGGTTGCATTGACGCAGTTCACTTCTTACTTGCGACTAATGACAGCGTAATATCTAGGATGATAAATCGCATAAAGCGCAAAAGTCACAGAAATCACGTAAGTCGCAGAAATCGCGTAAATCGCAGGAGTAGCAAAAATCGCAGATATAGCTGACGGATACAAGTTGTGAATTCGTCAACCGCGATACTTAACTGGGACAAGCCGAAGTCGACAAACGCAATTGCCGAAAACTAACATTCACAGAAATCACTGATATCGGAAATCCCTAGTGTGGAGCACACCAACATGTTGGGTTCTCCGTCGGTCAGCTTGTTGGACCGCCGATGAGGGGTTTACGAGGCTCCTTGTGTGGAGTCCGTCGTGCACTGCGGCTGTGGCAGCCCTCAGAAGCCGCCCCTAACACGTCAGCAGCAGACCCGTTCCCCTCCCCTCCCCTCCCCCTCTTCCCAGCCACCACCGTCAGGCCGCAGGAACCGGCCCGCATCGTTAACCGCCTCCCGCCTCCCCTGAGGGCTGTCGTCACGGCCCACCCCCCGTACTACTGCTCTGCAGGAAGGCGGGCCAGTGCGAAATTTTAAAGACGCACTTCTAGCAGGCTTCTCGGCAAAGGCGAAATCAGATTCTGCGGTCACATTTGTAGACACTCTGCTCCACTCGAGACACGTTCCGCAGCAGGCGAACACAGAGCTCCTTTTACTGATTCGACCTACTGCATGTGCGTCTACATGCACACCCTACAAACAATCTTACGGCGCGTTTTGTGACTGGTGCCTTATGAACCACTTTCGATTTTGCCCCCCTCTGATCAGTTCACGAATGACGAGGCAGACGAACGGCTGTCGCTAACCTTCCACGTGAGCTCGAATGTCCCTGATTCTCCAGCGGTGGTCATTTCGCGAGCCGTGTGTGAGGCGAAGGAAGTGTGTGGTCCGATTGTTCGTGGAACGTATGCTCTCGGAATTACAACACAATGTTGAGACTGCTACTGGAGTTTGTTCGACATCTCCGTGATGCTGGCAGGTTTGCTAAGCGATTCAGCGACGAAACGCGCCGCTGTTCTTTCGATGCCTTCTATCTCCTGTATTAGTCGTATTTACTGACGGTCCGAACTCTCGATCTTCACTAAGAAAAGAATCGAACAGCTGTTCTGTAGAAAGTTTCTTTCACGGCCTCATTGCATTCTCTTAAGATTCTTCCAATGAATCTAACCCTGGAATCTGTTTTTCGTATATTTGTTTCATGTGGTCGTTCCTCTTTACTTCACTCCGTACCGTTACTCCTATGCATTTTACGGTAATTATCTTTTTTTAATACCGTACTCGAACAGTAATGGGGGTTTTCCTCCTATTTACGCGCAGCACATTAGATTTGTTTGCGTCGCGACTTAAGTGTCATTCCCCGCACCTAACATCGATCTTCCTACATTTCAGTGGCGATTTATGACGTTCAAACTATTCTATATGCAATATACATTATCGGCATAATTGTTGCGAGTTAGAAATAAACGCTTACCGAGTGTGAAGAGTGTCATTTAAATAAGAAATGGAGGCGTCATGCCCAGTAACAACTAAAATTACAAATATCCTCCTGTTCACTTTTTGTGAGGTTGTCACTGAACCGCAACATGCTAATTTCTACCCGTGACGTACACCTTCATCATCGCATCTTCGCTATACAAGTCCGGTAATACCGGCAACAATGGACAGCCTAGCCTTACACCCATGAACCTCTCTAGGTGCACCACCCTGCCTAATAACGGGAACATTTTACTCCACTGCGCGTTATAAATGCTTCCCCTAGCTCTATGAAAGCAGTGTGCGCCGTCTCTTTGCCCTCCTGCCAAGCCCTGAGTGTGGACCGCAGATCGTGATCACAGTTCCCTGCCGTCCCTGCATTCCGCACTGCCAGACCGCATAACAGGTTGCCGCATCCACAGGCGCCAGTCGCGTCAAAGCGACGCATCTCCGGTACACGCTAACACCTGCACCTATGCCACGATACACAGTTCATAAAGAGGCCAACACCAACTCTATCTTCAGTCCTCTGTACCAAGAAGCACTTACTGAATTAAACATTTATTTTCCCTCGTGTATTTTTTTTCTTTTTTGACATGTGTGGACTTATCTAATAACTAACTGCCAAGGTGCCCAGAACATGCCTACTGACATAGGCACGTTTCGCCACTGTATCTAAAATACTCCGCTGACCAGCCGTAAAGCAGCACATTGTGCCGGTTGGACAGTAACCCACAGAGGCCGCACTGGTACGTAATGAGCCGCAGCGAAGTGCGGTACGCCAGTGACATGGCAACTTGCATCGGTCGCAACCTCACGTAGACCGCAGGTGATGCATTTACCTATGAGGAAATCCTACCCGCTACCAGCAGCAGTGTGAAGTGCTCTGAGCACTATGGCACTTAACTTCTGAGGTCATCAGTCCCTTAGAACTTAGAACTACTTAAACCTAACTAACCTAAGGACGTCTCACACATCCATACCCGAGGCAAGATTCGAACCTGCGACCGTAGGAGTAGCGCGGTTCCGGACTGAAGCGCCTAGAACCGTTCGGTCACACCAGCCGGCTGTCCAGTTCCATCTCGGTAAAATATCGGCACATGTCAAGAGTGGGAACTACTTCTTAACGAACAGAAACACAAGACTACGCCACTCAGGAAACGCAGATGTGCGCAGTCCTTTTCGCTACACGTGTCACAGGCGATAACTAGCGTCACTCACGTCGTACGAATTCGTGGCTGTAGCAGTGTCGATAGGAAGTGATACAATCGTATAAGCTCAGCGGTTCAATGATACCGACAAAAGAGAGTGCACAGAAGACAGTGGCAAGGCCCATACTGCAATATTCCACAAGTATGCGGGGGCGATATCGTGTCCGACTGCCTGGGGATCTCGCGCCGATTTAAAAAAAGGGCGGTACGGAAGTTCACAGGCTTCTTTCACGTTCAAAAAATTTTAAAATGTTCAAAAATACGTTTAAAATCTTTAAATGTTTAAAAATATTAAAAATTAACTTGTATTATGTGGAAAGATAACTGGCTTACAAAATGTGAAGAATCGTCATTCTCAGCAGAAACTACGAATATTATTGAGTCGACTACGTATCTACACCACAGACATCGTGCACATAAAATTAGGCAAATAAAGTTCGCACAGAGACATTCAGACAGTGTTCGCATCGCACATCGATGAATAACTCTAGAAGGAACATAAGATGTGCCCGAGTAGGATGTGACTCAACGCCAAACACTGCAAACTGATACACGGGGCTCTGATTTCTAAGGTGGTGGCGCAGTAGAGGAGAGAGAAGACCGCAAGAGGCGCCCTGGGCCTCTAGGTCCTGACCTCCTCCGCACGAAGCAGAGCCAATCAAGAGCTGTGGGGAGGGGAGGGGAGGGGAGGGGAGTCGCAAACAGCTGACTGCCGCAGCGCCGGCGCCCGGCTCCGAACCGCGGCCCGCGGGCCAAGGGCTCTCCGAATACAGCAGGCGGCTTTGCTGCCGCACTGCTCGACCATATGGGGCCTCTCGAAGACCAACCCTCCATACCTAACAAGCCTCTCTCCTACACCTACACATCGAACATCGCTTGCTTCCCGCCTAAGTCTGAGTAGAGAAGATATTATACACACATAAAAAAAAGAAAGTTTGCATCACCTCGGTTCCGAGAGTTCGGGAACCTGTACGGAAAATTGGAATAGAGATCAACATAAACATCATTTCCGCCCTTTTTATTGCTCCTGAAAACCACACATTGCAAGTTGTACCGTCGTACATCGAGACCTTCAAAGGTGGCGGTCCAGATTGCTGTACATACAGGTACCTCTAATGCCCAGTAGCACATCGTCTTGCATTGGTGCGTGCCTGTATTCGTCGTGGCATACTATCCACAAGTTCATCAAGGCACTGTTGGTCCAGATTGTCCCACTCCTCAACGGTGATTCGGTGTAGATCTCTCAGAGGGGTTGGTGGGTCACGTCGTCCATAAACAGCCTTTCTCAATCTATCCCAGACATGTACGGTAGGGTTCATATCTGGAGAGCATGCTGGCCACTCCAGTCGAGCGACGTCGTTATCCTGAAGGAAGTCATTCACAAGATTTGCGCGAAGGGGGTGCAAGTTGTCCATGAAGACGAATACCTTGCCAATATGCTGCCGATATGGTTGCACTGTTGGTCGGACGATAGCATTCACGTATCGTACAACAGTTAAGGCACCTTCCATGGCCACCAGCGGCGTACGTCGGCCCCACATAATGCCAACCTAAAACAGCAGGGATCCTCCATCTTGCTGCACTTACTGGATAGTGTGTCAAAGGCGTTCAGCCTGACCGGGTTGCCTCCAAACACGTCTCCGACGATTGTCTGGTTGAAGGCATATGCGATACTCATGGGTGAAGCGAACTTGATGCCAACCCTGAGCGGTCGATTCGGTATGTTGTTGGGCCCGTCTGTACCGCGCTGCATGGTGTCGTGGTTCCAAAGATGGATCTCACCATGGAAGTCGGGAGTGAAGTTGCTCATCATGCAGCCTAATGCGCACAGTTTGAGTCGTAACACGACGTACTGTGGCTGCACGGAAAGCATTATTCAACACGGTGGCGTTGCTGTTAGGGCTCCTCCGAGCCATAATCCGTAGGTAGAGGTCATCCACTGCAGTAGTAGCCCTTGGGCAGCCTGGGCGAGGCATGTCGTCGACAATTCCTGCCTCTCTGTATCTCTTCCATGTCCGAACAACATCGCTTTGGTTCACTCCGAGATGCCTGGACACTTCTCTTGTTGAGAGCTCTTCTTGGCACAAAGTAACAATGCGGACGCGATCGAACCGCGGTATAGACGTCTAGGAATGGTTGAACGACAGACAACATGGGCCGTGCACCTCCCTCCTGGTGGAATGATTGGACCTGATCGGCTATCGGACGCCCTCCGTCTAATAGGCGCTGCTCATGTTGGCTGTTTACATCTTTGGGCGGGTTTAGTGGCATCTCTGAAGAGTTAAAGGGACTGTGTCTGTGATACAATATCCACAGTCAACGCCTATCTTCAGGAGTTCTGGGAAACGGGGTGACGCAAAACTTTTGTGTATTTTCTTTATTTCGTGGTACGATTGTATCATTTATGATGGGCTGCTAGTAGAATGTGAGCTGTTGATTCGGATTCCTTTCATTCGTTTATAGTTTTGCAATTACAAGGTGGAATAACGGCCACTGCCGAGTGGTGTCTGACTGCAGTGTTATTGTCCTTCCGTAGCTATAGACGAAACTTGGCAAGTTCCGAATTCAAATTAGCTTATAAATACTTTATGGTCTACGCATTGGAAATCATGTGCAATTTCCAAGACTGATTCTTCGTGCTCACTGTGTTCTTGCTTGACGTACTGCTAAGTAGCGAGCTGTAAGTAATCAAGTGGATACCGCGAATCAATCACGAAGAAGAAAGAAGAGCGGAGCTGCACACGATATATGATTGATGCTTTTAGGCTTAGCATGAGAACAGGGGAGAAAACCATCCCAACTACGTAATCGTAAAGACCACATACGTTCCGAAATAGCAAGAGTCAGAATACTAAGTGATAATGGCGAACACATAACAAACGGCACACGTCGAAGCAGTACACGATGAGACAACCCAGTACACGGTGGCGTAGGTACACTACTGCCATTAAAATTGCTACACCACGAAGATGACGTGCTACAGACGCGAAATTTAACCGACAGGAAGAAGATGCTGTGATATGCAAATGATTAGCGTTTCATAGCATTCACTCAAGATTGGGGCCGGGGGCGACACCTACAACGTACTGACATGAGGAAAGTTTTCAACCGATTTCTCATACACAAACAGCAGTTAACCGGCGTTGCCTGGTGAAACGTTGTTGTGATGCCTCGTGTAAGGAGGATAAATGCGTACCATCACGTTTCCGACTTTGATAAAGGTGGGATTGTAGCCTATCGCGATTGCGGTTTATCGTATCGCGACATTGCTGCTCGCATTGGTCAAGATCCAATGACTGTTAGCAGAATATGGAATCGGTGGGTTCAGGAGGATAATACGGAACGCCGTGCTGGATCCCAATAGTCTCGTATCACTAGCAGTCGAGATGACAGGCATCTTATCTGCATGGCTGTAACGGATCGTGCAGCCACGTCTCGATCCCCGAGTCAACAGATGGGGACGTTTGCAAGACAACAACCATCTGCACCAACAGCTCGACGACGTTTGCAGCAGCATGGACTAACAGCTCGGAGACCGTGGCTGCGGTTACCCATGACGCTGCATCACAGACAGCAGCGCCTGCGATGGTGTACTCAACGACGAACCTAGGTGCACGAATGGCAGAACGACATTTTTTCGGATGAATCCAGGATCTATTTACAGCATCATGATGGTCGCATCCGTGTTTGGCGACATGGCGGTGAATGCACATTGGAAGCGTGTATTCGTCATCGCCATACTAGCGTACCACCCGGCGTGATGCTATGGGGTGCCACTGGCTAAACGTCTCGGTAACCTCTTGTTCGCATTGACGGCACTTTGAACATAGGACGTTACATTTCAGATGTGTTACGACCCGTGGCTCTACCCTTCATTCGATCCCTGCGAAACCCTACATTTCAGCAGGATAATGCACGATCGCATGTTGCACGTCCTGTACGGGTCTTTCTGGATACAGAAAACTTTCGACTGCTGCCCCGCCCAGCGCATTCTCCAGATCTCTCACCAATTGAAAACGTTTGGTCAATGGTGGTGGAGCAACTGTCTCGTCTCAATACGCCAGTCACTACTCTTGATGAACTGTGGTATCGTGTTGAAGCTGCATGGGCAGCTGTACCTGTACACGCCATCCAAGCTCTGTTTGACTCAATGCCCAGGCGTATCAGCACGACAGCGCTTAACTTCGGTGACTTAACGGGAACCGGTGTATCCACTGTGGCAAGGCCGTTGCCGGTTTCTCTGGAACTGTGCACCCAAACTGTATGAAAATGTAATCACATGTCAGTTCTAGTGTAATATATTTGTCCAACGAATACCCGTTTATCATCTGCATTTCTTCCTGGCGTAGCAATTTTGATGGCCATTAGTGTATTCACGTTATCAACGAACGCCGCAAATAAGTTACGAAAGGTATCGGTGATCTGCACAATGTTCACTGGGCGTGCTGGAGGAAAAAGCGGACGTTACTTTTATACGATCCCGCCCCGCTACTGCGACGGCCCTCGCGTTTTATTCTTGTCCTGAGTCTCGTGTTTTCCGTTGACACGTCAGCGCGAACATTGCATGTGTTGTGTGAGCTGACCACTGGGGGCTATCCCTTTTACGAAAAAATCTAAATATAGTAAACGAAATGGAAGTACAAGCAATGATAGTGCAGACTGTTAACGACAAAGCAGAGTTAGTACCGGAAGTTCTTGTAAATCTCTGTTGGTCCATCATGGCCAGGGGACATCGGCTGGTTAAGTAATTGTTAATGTCAATAAAAGTCACCAACAGCCATGTAAGATATCATTTTATTGTATTGTGAAGGCTACCAGTTTCGGCGTTTCATTACGCCACCATCAGGCACCATACGCATCTATCCAAATAAACTACCTTGTCGTATAGCGCCATAATGGTTCAAATGGCTCTGAGCACGATGGGACTTAACTTCTAAGGTCATGAGTTCCCTAGTACTTAGAACTACTTAAACGCAACTAACCTAAGGACATCACACACATCCATCCCCGAGGTAGAATTCCAACCTGTGACCGTAGCGGTCGCGCGGTTCCAGACTGAAGCGGCTAGAACCGTTAGGCCACCCCGGCCGGCTATTGCGCCATAAATCACTGGATATCGTCAATTCAATCGTTAGTCTTCACAATAAAATAATATCTTAAAGTACACGGCTTTTGGAGAATTTTATTGACATTGGCAATTTGTAAATGATCGTGTGGCAAAAACTTCACACTCCTAAGAAATGAAAGAATAGGAAAGCGCCATCTAAACATTTTAGCAGCTATACATTTCCTCGAGAAAATATATACTTGCAAACACATCAAACATTACCTAGAACCCAGAAAGTAGCACCCTTTCCCTTTATGTTTTTAATTTTCGTTTCCTTGCTCAGTGCCTGATACCGACAAAAATCATTTTTATTGTCAAACACATACTGACTTTTCACTGTTAAAATAATTTTCTTCAAGACACGTGTATTTACATTCTTGTTTATCAACACTGTAGACTTTTTCCTTGTAAAAGGTAAATAGTATTTTGCTTTCAGAGATTTCGTGTGTCTTGTTGCAGCACACTAATAATCAAAACAGCGAGACCTCGTGCAACCTTTCCATTGTGTGACGAAAACAAAGTAAGTGATATCAACAAAGCTTAAGACGACAGGAAAGTGCGAAGTCCATTTGTATAATAGGAGTGAGCTCGGCCAGAATATGCTAACTTCCGATGTTAGCAGACGTGGCCATAGTTCCTCGTTTCTGGCATGTGCAGTGTGCAGTACACGCAAATGTACGACTCCACAATGAGCACTGACTGTACATCAGCGACATCGTAGACACACTGCCGTCGTGGTTGGCCGCTGGTTTACACGCAGGCACGAAAGGCACGATTTCGACCAGAAGGTCTCTCGTGTCAGACGGAATTGGTAACGAGACAAGACTTTGCAACTCAGAACCCACCAGCTCACCTTCAAGAATACGGATGATATTACGTAGCTTCACACGATTCGTGTGTCCAGTTATGCCAGACGAAGGAGAAGCTATCTACGTTGAAAATAGGTAGCGCATAGAAGTAACAGCAATATACACAGACGGAGCAAGGTGGCGCAGTGGTTAGCACACTGGACTCGCATTCGGGAGGACGACGGTCCAAACTCACGTCTGACAATCCTGATTTAGGTTTTCCGTGATTTCGCTAAATCGCTTCAGGCAAATGCGGGGATGGTTCCTTTCGAAGAGCACCGCCCCCTTCACCTTCCTTCCCTAATCCGATGGCACCGATGACCTCGCTGTTTGGTCCCCTCCCCCTGTATGAATCAACCAACCAATATACACAGCTAAGGAAGAAAAAAGAAAATGTTTCGTCAGTACTGACCAAGTGGCGTCTCAGTCTTGTTCGATGGGGAGCGTGGGGAGGAGGAGTGGTACTCTTTTTTTTAGGGGGGGCGGGGGGGGGGGGGAAGAAGTGTCGTATGTGGCCGGGCATGGATAAGAAATAAGGGCGAACAGCGTGTCGCATTCGGGAAGTGTCACGTTTTCCGGTCGCAGATGCACCGCTGTCACTACGGATGAGCAAAGGCCGCAAACTGTACTCGGCGCCATAGCGGCCGTTTCTCAGCTACGTCGCTCGGCAACGCATCCTTTAGAGTGGCGGAAAGGTGTCGGTAAACAATAGAGTGTGCCGCTTGGCACGACAACGACAGGACTGGCGCCCGCATTGTGGTCTGCAGCCGGCTTCCCAGACAAAGGCGGAGCCCCTCTGCACTGTTGCAGCGAGCTGCGTACTGTGGGTGTCAGCGACACACGGCCGTCCTGTCCCGTCCTGCCCAGGGTCGTCGTCCGTGCCGCCCCTCCCCTTCCACAACCACGCCACCACCCCTCTTTTGTCTCCATAGAACCACGTTCCATTTTCTTGTTGCAGTCTTCAGTCCGGAGACTCACGTATCCTTCGAAAGCCTCTTTTAGCTTTGTATAACACAACCTATCCTGATCCTGCTTCAAGTCGAGCCTCGGTCTCTCTGTCACGCATTACGAAATTAGCTACTCGCTGAGGTCTCACGACGTTGTTGTTGTTGTTGTTGTGGTCTCCGGTCCACAGACTGGTTTGATGCAGCTCTCCATGCTACTCTATCCTGTGCAAGCTTCTTCACCTCCCAGTTCTTACTGCAACCTACATCCTTCTGAATCTGCTTAGTGTATTCATCTCTTGGTCTCCCTCTACAGTTTTTACCCTCCACGCTGCCCTCCAGTACTTAACTGGTGATCCCTTGATGCCTCAGAACATCTCCTACCAACCGGTCCCTTCTTCTTGTCAAGTTGTGCCACAAACTCCTCTTCTCCCCAGTTCTATTCAATCTTCAGCATTCTTCTGCAGCACCACATTTCCAAAGCTTCTATTCTCTTCTTGTCCAAACTATTTATCGTTCATATTTCACTTCCATACACGGCTACACTCCATACAAATACTTTCAGAAAAGAATTCCTGACACTTAAGTCTATACTCCATGTTAACAAATTTCTCTTCTTCAGAAATGATTTCCTTGTCATTGCCAGTCTACATTTTATATCCTCTCTACTTCGACCATCATCAGTTATTTTGCTCCCCATATAGCAAAACTCATTTACTACTTTAAGTGTCTCATTTCCTAATCTAATTCCCACAGCATCACCCGACTTAATTCGACTACATTCCATTATCCTCGTTTTGCTTTTGTTGATGTTCATCGTATATCCTCCTTTCAAGACACTGTCCATTCCGTTCAACTGCTCTTCCAAGTCCTTTGTTGTCTCTGACAGAATTACAATGTCATCGGCGAACCTCAACGTTTTCATTTCTTCTCCATGGACTTTAATACCTACTCTGAATTTTTCTTTTGTTTCCTTTACTGCTTGCTCAATATACACATTGAATAGCATCGGGGAGAGGCTACAACCCTGTCTCACTCCCTTCCCAACCACTGCTTCCGTTTCATGTCCCTCGACTCTTATAACTGCCTTCTGGTTTCTGTACAAATTGTAAATAGCGTTTCGCTCCCTGTATTTTACCTCTGCCACCTTTAGAATTTGAAAGGGAGTATTCCAGTCAACATTGTCAAAAGCCTTCTCTAAGTCTACAAATGCTAGAAACGTAGGTTTGCCTTTCCTTAATCTTTCTTCTAAGATGAGTCGTAGGGTCAGTATTGCCTCACGTGTTCCAATGTTTCTTGCAGCTCCTTTTAGTCAAATAGCTGCAAAGCGTCCCTTCGTCTCCGATTACATTTAATGCGTCTCCGTTGGTTACACAAATACGCACACTAGACATACTACCTTACTGGAACACCGTGACCATCTTGTAAATGATTTTTTTAATCTATTTTTTCAGCCTCAGGATACTCACATGATATCACGATCGGTTCAGACTTCTTAGGATATTGTGGGGAGATCTTTTAAACACCTTGTATAGTTGCACGTCAAAGAACAACTGACATGTACTCTTTTGTACTTCTACAAATTACTGTCTAACAGCCGGCCGGGGTGGTCGAGCGGTTCTAGGCGCTACGGTCTGGAACCGCACGACCGCTACTGTTTCAGGCTCGAATCCTGCCTTGGGCATGGATGTGTGTGATGTCGTTAGGTTAGTTAGGTTTAAGTAGTTCTAAGTTCTAGGGGACAGATGATCTCAGATGTTAAGTCCCATAGGGCTCAGAGCCATTTCAACAATTTGAACTATCTAACATATTCGAATCATCTGAGGACGATTTCCTAAGAATTTGGATCGCTTCTGATATTTGTCTGGCTAAAAGTTTAACTGGTAGAAGCCGACCTCCGGGAAGATCAGTTTGGATTCCGTAGAAATGTTGGAACACGTGAGGCAATACTGACCCTACGACTTATCTTAGGAGAAAGATTAAGGAAAGGCAAATCTACGTTTCTAGCATTTGTAGACTTAGAGAAAGCTTTTGACAATGTTGACTGGAATACTCTCTTTCAAACTCTGAAGGTGGCAGGGGTAAAATACAGGGAGCGAAAGGCTATTTACAATTTGTACAGAAAGCAGATGGCAGTTATAAGAGTCGAGGGACATGAAAGGGAAGCAGTGGTTGGGAAGGGAGTGAGACAGGGTTGTAGCCTCTCCCCGATGCTATTCAATGTGTATATTGAGCAAGCAGTAAAGGAAACAAAAGAAAAGTTTGGAGTAGGTATTAAAATCCATGGATAAGAAGTAAAAACTTTGAGGTTCGCCGATGACATGGAGACAGCAAAGGACTTGGAAGAGCAGTTGAACGGAATGCACAGTGTCTAGAAAGGAGGGTATAAGATGAACATCAACAGAAGCAAAACCAGGATAATGGAATGTGGTCGAATTAAGTCGGGTGATGCTGAGGGAATTAGATTAGGAAATGAGACACTTAAAGTAGTAAAGGGGTTTTGCTATTTGGGGAGCAAAATAACTGATGATGGTCGAGGTAGAGAGGATATAAAATGTAGACTGGCAATGGCAAGGAAAGCGTTTCTGAAGAAGAGAAATTTGTTAACATCGAGCATAGATTTAAATGTCAGGAAGTCGTTCTGAAAGTATTTGTATGGAAGTGAAACATGGACGATCACTAGTTTGGACAAGAAGAGAATAGAAGCTTTCGAAATGTGGTGCTACAGAAGAATGCTGAAGATTAGATGCGTAGATCACATAACTAATGAGGAGGTATTGAATAGAATTGGGGAGAAGTGGAGTTTGTGGAACAAGTTGACAAGATGAAGGGACCGGTTGGTAGGACATGTTCTGAGGCATCGAGGGATCACAAATTTAGCATTGGAGGGCAGCGTGGAGGAGACCAAGAGATCATACACTAAACAGATTCAGAAGGATGTAGGTTGCAGTAGGTATTGGGAGATGAAGAAGCTTGCACAAGATAGGGTAGCATGGAGAGCTGCATCAAACCAGTCTCAGGACTGAAGACCACAACAACAACAAAAGTTTATTACAACAATTTCACTTTCAAAATTGAATTTTCGACGAACAACTGTAAATTCTGTGTTGAGAATTTTTTCTTTTGGGATGCATTTGCCTTGCTATTTGACATTGTAAATTTTAAATTGTCTTTACTCTGGTCACTCTTAGTCGTTCTGCTGGCCGAATAGCACAGCTTTTCTACTAGTTTGAGACTCTGTTGTCTCATCATCATTTCACTTTCTTTGGGCCTTAGTCCCATTTCAACGAGAGGTGATCCTAATTACTATGGATTTTACAATGTTAGTGTCAGACGGTGGCCGCAGTGCCCTTTCTGTTGCCACCCCGTACCCCCCCCCCCCCCCCAGGACTGAATAAGTGTACCCCAGCTGTCTGTGTCTAGTGGAGGCCATGAAATAGTTCGAGCGTTTTCAAATGTCTGCGATCGTGCAACTGAAGCGGGACGTGGGGACCAGCCTGGTATTCACCTAGTGGAATGTGGAAAACCACCTAAAAAGCACATCCAGCATGGCCGGCAAACCGGCCCTCGCCGTTAATCCGCGGCCGGCGCGCCTACCCGGAGTCCACGAAGCAGCGCATTAGCGCCCCAGGCTAACCTGGCGGGTTCAGAGTCTGATGTATAAATTTAACTTAAATTCTGGCCACCACCTGAATTAATTCGACTACACTCCATTAATTTTATTTTCCTGTTTTTGAAGTTTGTCTTCAACACAAAAACCATTTTTTTTTTTCATCTGATGTTTCAGTCCTCCTGTCGTGTCTGTCAGAATTACAACAAAACAGACGAATATCTAAGCGTTTCATTCTTCGCCTGGCACTTTTCCAAACTTCCTCTGTGTCTGCTCGGTCTGACAGTCACCCAGACACTCGCTGTCGGTGTTCCGTCGTGCACGCCCCGCGAGTCTGAATGCAGTCGGCTGGCCGTGTGAGGGTTGCGTCAGCCGGTGCTGGGAAGTCGGAGCCGGCAGCCTGCGGGATGCGGGCCCTGGCCGTGGAGCCGCCGCGTGGCCTCAGACAGAGCCGTGCTGACGCGCAAACACCTGCCGCTGCACCAAAACACCATCCGCGGTCCGCCTTAGGCCGCGTTCACAGTGCCAGACAACGGTTGTCACACATTGTCGCCAGAGGTCGCCGGACAACATCCACTGATAGCGTAGTCATAGTTCGTCCGATCTCCTCCGTCAGTTTTTGTCAGGATCAAGGAGGTTAGCTAGGTTAAAATATATTCTACGTATGAAGTAGGTTGGAGTTTAGCCTCTTAGTGTGGGGTGCATACCACGACGCCTCTGTGTTTGGATACGAGTGGTGCAGAGCGACTTCTGCTGCTAAAGAAACGCCGAATTCCCGAATGCACGTAAATGAGAACGTGGCGAGTAATACACACTCTGTCCTGAATTATCAAAATAGCCAGACAAGTTTTACAAACATACGAAATGACGGAAGAGACTTTCTGTAATATACATTCTGTCCTCAGTTATCAAAATAGCCAGACAACTTTTACAAACATACGAAATGACGGAAGAAACTTTCTGTAATGTACCCTATGTCCTCAGTTATCAAAATAGCCAGACGAGTTTTACAAATATATGAGATAACGGAAGAAACTTTCTGTAATATACATTTTGTCCTAAGTTATCAAAATAACCAGACAAGTTTTACAAATATATGAGCTGACGGAAGAAACTTTCTGTAATATACATTCTGTCCTCAGTTATCAAAATAACCAGACAAGTTTTACAAATATATGAGATGACGGAAGAAACTTTCTGTAATATACATTCTGTCCTAAGTTATCAAAATAACCAGACAAGTTTTACAAATATATGAGATAACGGAAGAAACTTTCTGTAATATACATTCTGTCCTAAGTTATCAAAATAACCAGACAAGTTTTACAAATATATGAGATAACGGAAGAAAATTTCTGTAATATACATTCTGTCCTAAGTTATCAAAATAACCAGACGAGTTTTACAAATATATGAGATGACGGAAGAAACTTTCTGTAATATACATTCTGTCCTAAGTTATCAAAATAACCAGACAAGTTTTACAAATATATGAGATAACGGAAGAAACTTTCTGTAATATACATTTTGTCCTAAGTTATCAAAATAACCGGACAAGTTTTACAAATATATGAGATGACGGAAGAAACTTTCTGTAATATACATTCTGTCCTCAGTTATCAAAATAACCAGACAAGTTTTACAAATATCTGAGATGACGGAAGAAACTTTCTGTAATATACATTCTGTCCTAAGTTATCAAAATAACCAGACAAGTTTTACAAATATATGAGATAACGGAAGAAACTTTCTGTAATATACATTTTGTCCTAAGTTATCAAAATAACCAGACAAGTTTTACAAATATATGAGATGACGGAAGAAACTTTCTGTAATATACATTCTGTCCTAAGTTATCAAAATAACCAGACGAGTTTTACAAATATATGAGATGACGGAAGAAACTTTCTGTAATATACATTCTGTCCTAAGTTATCAAAATAACCAGACAAGTTTTACAAATATATGAGATGACGGAAGAAACTTTCTGTAATATACATTCTGTCCTAAGTTATCAAAATAACCAGACGAGTTTTACAAATATATGAGATGACGGAAGAAACTTCCTCTTACATATCAGGTGTAGAAGTAAGAAACGGGAATTCGGTTGCAATAATTACACGTCCGTTGTTCGAAATTGATAACAATATGCTATTCAAGATAATCCCCATTGCTATTTACGCATTTCTCCCACCTCTCCGGCAGGCTATGAATGCCACGCCAAAAGAACAGTTCTTCTTTTGAAGCGAATCAGTCAGCGAGCCATTTTCATACATTTCCATACGAATTGAAGCGTTATTCAGCGGGAGCGTGTCCCAGTGATACAAATAGATGATAATCGGACGGAGCAAAGTCTGGAGAATAAGCCGCATGCCCTAGTACTTCCCAAATGAACGCCCCGAACGTTTCCCTGATCCGTTTTGCTACGTGTGATGGGGCGTTATCTTGGAGCAGTATGACTTTCTGTTACCTTTTTCCATATTCCGGTTGTTTTTCACGTAATGCTCTATTTAAATCGATCGTTTGCTGTTGGTAGCGATCAGTGTTAACGGTTTCACCAGGTTTTAGCAAACTCATAATAGAAGACACCCTTCTGATCCCTTCAGACACAGATCATTGTTTTCTTTCCAAAGCGATTTGGTCTTCCAGTGGATGACGATGGTTTTCCTGGATTCACCCATGATTTACGACGCTTGGGATTCTCAAAATATATCCTTTTTCCATCACCTGTCACTATTCGATGGAGAAACGACTTTCTTTTGTATCTGGCGAGCAGCATTTCACAAGTGGTCTTTCGATTTGCTTGCTCTGTTTCATTCAGATCATGCGGAACCCATTTTCCCACTTTCTGCACCTTTCCCATAGCTTTCAACCGAAGAGAAACGCTTTTCTGCGTCACATTCTTTCGTGATTTCCTGTCAGGTCTGTGTATAACCTTCATCCATAAGGCCTGCAATTCGTTGTCCTCGAACTGTTTCGGTGGTTTCCTGCGCTCGTCGTTTCTCACCTAAAAATCATCACTTTTGTATTTTTTGAACCACTCTAAACGCAGAGCATGTTTGCCGAAAGCTTCGACAAACTTTCGATGCGATTCCGCAACAGTTTTCTTCAAATGATAACAGAAAGCCGATGGTGTCCGCAAATCGTAGTTCCTAGCTACAAACTTCGACATGTTTACAGGTTTGAAACAGATACCGACGTATCGAACCAGTTTCTGTGTGTTGACGTTCTTCGTCAGACGTTACAGGTCTGCAGACGCGGTCTCACGAGCCCTACGCTGGCGGCCAGCACCATTTATAGGGAAATTCCGGTTTCATGTTTGTACACCTGGTGCTCGAGATAATTCGTGCTGACTTTTGAATGCAAGTTATAAATACTCTGGTCGCTGTATTTATTTAAAGTTGTGCAGACGTACGTCACTTAACCTTCAATGACTGTCATTTAGCACACGAGTGAATGACAAGTATGAAGCGTACAATAATATACTCTGAAAACCTTAAGACTTAAAAGTGGTAATACATACCGCACACCACATTTGCAAACCACTTCATATTAACAGAATCACTATCCTACTGGCATTAAATGCCAGTAAGCAGTAGTAATAAATTGTAGACAACCAATGACAACGTAATACTAAAAACACCCAGTAAAGTGGCTATAAGCATATGACATGCCACCCTTTTCACTTGGGCTTATTAATTTTTGAGGTTATTTATTTCCAATAAATATTTTGCCTATTGGAGGTTTCGAATAAGCCTGCGATTTCAGTCCACAGATTCGGAACTATATCCCGGTTACAATATTTTCATCTTCAGGATGCCACAAACTCACTCTTTCTTGGATTAAACTTGCCAGTTCCTCACGCTCCGTATTTCGTGTGCGAGAACGTCTGTCGATTTGATCGAAGAAAACAAACTAATTTGAATTTCACCGATCGTCATCCGAAGTCTGAACATTCGGGTGATAAGATCGGCTACGTTGTGACCCCGCGCGGAAGTTGTGTATTGATTTCTAAAGATCGGCCGTCTCTGGTCGATGTCGGTCGTCGGCGGAATCCACCGACATCGGAGCCAATGTGACCGCACCCTTACGTACTCGCACCGGTCAAACCTTGGCACTGAACACAGGAAACTGTCAGAAAAGTTCTTCTTTGGCATGTTGTACAACTCGTCCGTCACACTGGCTCGAATGTCGGTTATTTCGTAAAAGCGTTGACCCTTCGTGTGAAGTTTTGCATTTCGTCGTTTTGCGGTAGCTTTGTATTGGTAACACGAACTCTCATTAGCCGCATTGATTTTTTTTTTCAGGAAACAATTGCCAGCGTTTCGCATTTCAGTCAAGCAGCTGCAGGCGTCCAAGCCTCTTCCTTTCTCGTTCGGGACTCAAGGAATCCGGAACAAATTTTGCTATCCTGGAGAACGTCATCGACACATGATTTAAAGATGTTGCTCCATTGTGATTTGTGACACAATAACGCACATCCACTACTTAACAATGCCTGCTCACAATTCACTACTTGAATGCACATCTGCTGTTGCAGTTGTTAGCACGAGCTGCGACTATAGTTGCTGCACTGTTCTTGCTCGTAGATAAGGAATCAAATCAGTCTCAGAACTTTTTGGACAGACGGTACATGCACCCCATCATTCTGTCACTCTGTAATCTTTATTAATTTCTTTTTTTTTTCTTTTTCTGTAGTTGAATGATCGCAGGACGTCTTTATTCACTATGCATTCAACATATCTAACAGTGAACAGTCTCTTGTGGCAACACATTTCAAAGGCTTGTAACCATTTCTACCGTAGCCCATTTTTCACGTCCACACAGAGCTGTCTCCTAAAATAGACCGTCATACATCTTTTCCTGGTCTCGAGGGCTGTATTTTTGAAAGCTGGCAGCTGTTTACTTTCGCAGGACGCCCTCTTGCCTTGCGCAGCCATTGCTGCAACGTCTTTATTAAATCTCCACCCCTTATCTCTTCTAATTCCGACATAACAAAATTGAACATTTAGCTCACCTCAGTCGCACACAATTACATATTCATGTGGACGTTGAAGCTATGAGCTAGCACGCACGTTGCAATGTGTCAATGTCAGTTCCTGTTTATTTTTCTGACCATTACACTTTGGTTTGCCGGTGACATTACAACTTCATCACAAACGGAAAGAGACTTTGAAGATCAGTCGAATGGAATGGATAGTGACTTGAAAACAGGTTGTAAGATGAAGATCAACAACAGTAAAACAAGGGCAACTGAATGTACTTGACCTAAATCAGGCGATACTGAGCGTTAGGAACGAGACACAAAAAAGTACTGGACGAGTTAAATTATTTGTAAGGCAACATAACTGATGATGTAGCAGACGGGAGAAGTAGAGAGCATGTAAACTACAGACTGGCTATAGTAAGAAAAATATGTTTCAATAATTTCATGGCGTTGAACATAAATTTAAATATTAGGAAATATTTTTAAGGTATGTTGTCTTTTTCGGAAGTGAAACGTTGAAACTGTTCAGACGAGAAGAGAATAGAACGTTTTGAAATCTAGTGCTCAGAAGAATGCTGAAGACTAGATGGATAGATCGAGTAGTTAATGAGGAGGTAGTGAATGGGAGTGCCCAAAAAATAAATAAATAAATATAAAATAAAATAAAATAAAAAATAAAATAAAATAATTGTGGCAGATCTTGGGTAAAACGAGGGCTGACAGATAAGACACATCCTGCCGTCTGAAGGGATCGGTTGCTCTCTAATGAGGGATAAGAAATGTAGAGGGAAGTCTCGGCTCGAACGCAAGGAAGGATTTAACGTACCGTCCACAAGGCTCGGATATACTCATCAATTTCAAATTGGTGTGCATTGCAATAGTTATGCAGCAATGGAGAAGCTTGCACGGGATAGCCTCACGTGGAGAGCTGCACCAAACCAGTCTTCGGACTGAAGACCGCAGCAACGAAGACGACAACAAAAAGCAGCGTTCACCTGGAAACACAACAGAGCTTCACACTGGCTTCCAGTGAGCTGTCGCGCTACCAGCAGTCGTGCACAGTGGCTGCACTCCGGCAGTATCGCAGAACCATCACCCACCTACTCGCAGCCCTGTTACACGACTTCGATATAACTCAGTGGGGTGTTGACAATCGTCTTCGTCAGCTTAAAGGTATTCCTGAATATCAACTCACCACTTCATGTCTCGAAGGTAACTAACGCTCACGGCTGTTACAGCGTGTATCTAAAGGAAGCCTGACTCGCATCCTCACAGAGGTGTCCCTAGCGCCGCTCTCACGCGACTGCCGTGAAATCTGAGCAGACATCATCTCTCACATGTACAACTATGCCTGCCAACTTCCGCTTATGTCGCACAATTCCTTCTTCGTGCTGCGAATTTTTCCGTCTGTGTATAATTATCAGCTGGTATGTTTATTCGCCGTACTCATCAGATGTAACCCTAATGTCGCCTCGTACCCCCTGTACGGTGTGGAAACCAAATCCCAATCAATTAAATCAAAAAATTACTTAAGTTTCAGACTGCTAATCCCCACCATCGATGTTTTTGCAGTGGGAGGGGGGGGGGGGGGGTGGCGAGAGGACTGGTTAATATGAACAGGGACACATGACGGCGAGCCTCTGAGTCGACGCAACGCCACGCTGTTGGGCTGCTACAACAGGCTGGACAGGTCACTTCAGTGCTCTGAGTAAGGGTAGGGCGTACCATCTGCAGTAGGAGCGCGCCTCGTAAAGCACTCCGGGCTGTGGGTGGCTTTGCTTTTATGACACACAAAAATGAGAAATTTACGTCAGAACTTGTGCTACGGTGCTACTGGTGTCACGGGAGATACTCTATCTAGCTTACAGGAGGGAATGCACAGCGCCGGTGAATGTCTCTTCAAATATGTGTTAAATCTGTTGGGACTTAGCTGCTAAAGTCATCAGTCCCTAAGCTTACAGACTACTTAACCTAAATTATCCTAAGGACAAACAGCCGGCCGCGGTGGTCTCGCGGTTCTAGGCGCGCAGTCCGGAACCGTGCTACCGCTACGGTCGCAGGTTCGAATCCTGCCTTGGGCATGGATGTGTGTGATGTCCTTAGGTTAGTTAGGTTTAAGTAGTTCTAAGTTCTAGGGGACTGATGACCACAGCAGTTGAGTCCCATAGTGCTCAGAGCCATTTGAACCATTTGAACCTAAGGACAAACACACACACCCATGCCCGAACATCCGCCGGGACGAGCCGCACAGTCCACGACTGCAGTGCCTTAGACCGCTCGGCTAATCCCGCGCGGCAGAGCCGGTGAGAAATTGGGTCATGCGGCTATGCTGAGGCGACTGATTGCGGAAAACAAGACCACTGGTCTACAGATCCGTTCTGAGCACAATCTTTCAGCTACACCTTCAGGTGTGTAGAACAAGTCTGGTATTAGACAGGACTCTGTACGGCTGGCGAGCAGCCACAGTGGCTCGCCGCTGAGCAGACGCTGCAGGCGGAGGGTACTTGCAGCGGAGCTCTGGGCCGACACACACGTCGCTCCAGCTGCCTCTCACTGTCACTCGGAGGCTCCAGACCAGACCGTGCCTTCAGATACAGCGCTGTACTACTGCTCGTGTTTCGGTGCACCCCAGTGTTTGAGAATGAGACCACTTAGCTACTTCCAACAATGTTTACAGTAAATTTCAGACATTTTCTATACATTTTCGCTTACAGCCCCAAAAAATAATGAAACGAAAACAGTTGATCGTTTAGTAAACATTTCATTAGTGTACGGCTGAACAATCCGATACTAATGAAACCATAACAATTACGGTTCAAAAATGGTTCAAATGGCTCTGGGCACTATGGGACTTAACATCTATGGTCATCAGTCCCCTAGAACTTAGAACTACTTAAACCTAACTAACCTAAGGACAGCACACAACACCCAGTCATCACGAGGCAGAGAAAATCCCTGACCCCGCCGGGAATCGAACCCGGGAACCCGGGCGCGGGAAGCGAGAACGCTACCGCACGACCACGAGATGCGGACAACAATTACGGTTTTTTTATCTTCACCCGTAATGGTTCAGCATGCTTAACGTCAAATTTTACTCAATAACTCATTTGTACAGAGGCGCGAGGTAGCCGCGCGGTCTCCGGCGCCTTGCCACGGTTCGCGTTGCTCCCCCCGTCGGGTGTTCACGTCCTCGGGCATAAATGTGTGTTGTCCTTAGCGTAAGTTAGTTTAATTAGTGTGTAACCCTAGTGACCGATGACCTCAGCAGTTTGGTCCCTTAGGAGCATACAACAAATTTCCAAAAATTTCAGTTGTACAGAAGTCTGAAGCCGTTGGGAGTTTGAGTCTTTAAAGAGTTGTGGCTGCGGGGTTTACTGGTTAACGTAGAGGGCGTTAGTCGCAACAAATGCGCTGGACATCTCCGTCGTGCGTCATAGTGCACTGCCGGCCGTGTGGCCGAGCGGTTATAGGCGCTTCAGTCTGGAACCGCGCGACCGCTACGGTCGCAGGTTCGAATCCTGCCGCGGGCATGGATGTGTGTGATGTCCTTAGGTTAGTTAGGTTTAAGTAGTTCTAACTTCTAGGGGACTGATGACCTCAGATGGAACCATGGGTGCACTGCTGCAAACTCAAATGAAATGAAATGTCGCGTGGCTAGGGCTAGGCGCCCAAGTCATCTTGCATGGGCCATCGGTGTTTGGCGCTGACCACCTAGCTGTCGAGGCGGACTGTTGCAAGCGAAACAGACGGGTGTGACTGAAGCAGCCGCCTGGACGCCCCCGGGTTCCCTGGGGAATGGTCACACGCGCCAACTCGCCCTGTGGGCATCTCGCGGCGCCGGCAGCAGCCGATACGCCTGGGAGAAGAGGCGGCGATGCGCGCGCACGCCTACCCACCGGGCGGGTTCGGCGGTCGCGCCGCCCCCTCTGACACCGCCATCAATGTCATCCCGACGACCATTCGCGGGCGAGGTTCGTGTCAGGGCCACCGAAGAATTCAGCAATCCTCTTTTACACTTTAATGATAAATGTACCGTCGCACTAAATGGCAATTTTACTTTCCTTCGCGATGTGTTACAACTGTGAAGGCCTCAAAATCTTTGTTAGGTTAGCAACGTGGATATAAGCTACAGTAAAACATCACCACCTGCAACTTGGTTCAAATGGCTCTGAGCACTATGCGACTTAACTTCTAATGTCATCAGTCCCCTAGAACTTAGTTCATCCATGCCCGAGGCAGGATTCGAACCTGCGACCGTACCGGTCGCGCGGTTCCAGACTGTAGCGCCTAGAACCGCTCGGCCACTGCGGCCGGCCCCCGCAGTTTGCTGGTGACATCGTGCTCGTAAGCCAGGACCTGTCAGGACTAGCAACTACGATTCAAAACGGCAAGTTGTCTCTGCAGCAGTTGGTTTGCAGTCGAATATGAAGGGGAAAAAATATTCAGAGGCCAGACATCCATCAAAAAGTTAACCATCCAGTAATTCAAGCCGTCTTCGGATTTGTATGTCTTGAACACCTGCAGTCCCATAGTCCTTGACAGAGCGTAGGGGAACGATGGACCCACACCGCCGTACTAGGCAAGGTCCTAGCGGAGGTGGTTTGCCATTGCCTTTCTCCGACCGTAATGGGGATGATAATTTAGACGACACAACAACATCCAGTCATCTCGGGGCAGGCGAAAATTCCCCGCCAGCAATCGAACCCGGGGCCTCGTGCGAGAACGCTACCGCGAGACCGCGAGCTGCGGACTCTTGACCATAAGGGGAAGCTAATCAAAAGGCAGAAATTCCGCGAACAGCAGATTTGAGTTGGGCACCGTACAGAAAGGTTCAATTCATCCTGAGCTAGGTCGAGGTTCTGATAAATCTAAAACCGAAAGCGTATAACGCCTGTTTTCTACTGAAGTTCTAGAAAGGTGTAGAAACACAGGCTCCGAGAAGAGCGTGTGTCCATAGATCGTAGAGCACTGGAGAGGTACACGTCATGCAGGACGTAGTCCTCAGGGACAGTGTCACAGAGCCAGGACCCTAACGCGTGGAAGAAGGCAGCGGGACCTTTAATCTCCCCCACCCCGCCCCCTTTCCTTCTTCCATCTACTGTCAATATTAAACAATGCCCAGTGCAAGAAATTAATACGCAAAGTCTTTTATAAAGATTCAACAGGAAAGAAAATTACAATAAGCTGTAAAGTTTACTTGAAGATTACAACTTTCTAGTTTGCTTATCTTCTTATGATGAGATGGCTTCAGTTCTTCTTGTCTATGGCTCTGATGCTAGAAGCTGAAAATCTAACATCAGGCATTCACGGTTGTTTTGAACTACATAACTTGGAAGATGGGCTTTGCAGAATTTTTTACGTAAATATATTTTCCATTGATTTTCTGTCATTTCTGTATATCATATAGTATTTTGATCGCTCAGTCAGGAACCGCGCGACCGCTACGGTCGCAGGTTCGAATCCTGCCTCGGGCATGGATGTGTGTGATGTCCTTAGGTTAGTTAGGTTTAAGTAGTTCTAAGTTCTAGGGGACTTATGTCCACAGATGTTGAGTCCCATAGTGCTCAGAGCCATTTTTTTAGTATTTTGATTTTTCACCTTAAAGCCGAAATTACATTGTTCGCACCTATTATACAAAAATAGGTCCGATGACATCAGAGACAAGCTTGCGACTCCCGCACTCTGCGGAAATAACAATATTCCAAAGAGTTTACAATTTCTCCTAACTAATGTATTCTTACTAGTTTTCATTACATTATTAATTTCGATTATTATATCATAAATGAACCCAGAAATGAATATAGTAAATAGTACAGGACTGAGTAATTAATAACAGAAATTTTAACTGTGCAAATAATTCGTAATTTCAAATGTTTCTTAAAAAAAGAATTTAACTGTACTTTCAGCACTTGTACTGATTGATTATACCATCGAAACTAAAATACTTCATAAAGTAATTCCTTTTCATAAATTTTAGCTTGAAATATAGCAAGATTTTAAACATGGCTGAAACCGCAACTGTTGAAATTCTTCACGGTAAATGATGACAGCCAAAACAGTTGCAGGATAAAGATTTATTAAAATTCATAGGCGAAGTACTGATGCTGTGCTGTGTTCGCATCGACCCTCTGTCCATAATCATGTTGTATGAATGGAGGTGCTGTTTTAACAACTGACGACGCCTTCGGCACAATTGTTTTATGAATCTCCATTGCAGGAAGTAATTTTAGTGTATTTTACTTCTAATGAAGGTATATTTAGATATACCGAAACCGAGGTCAAGAACTTTAATAAATCTTTATCCTGCAACTGTTTTGGCTGCCATCGCTTGCAATATAGCATGCTGTGTATAAAATTAAATGAAAGTATTCAGACCTTTCCAAAATTCGAAAAATAATACAGGTATCGACAAGTAATGTTGAGGAAAAGTACTGTTAGAGGGCGGATGTCGCGTTACAGGCCGCAGGGACGCACCAGAAGCACTGCAGAACGCCGCAAGAGGTGGCCCGGCGATGCCAGGGGAACTGCTGGGACACGGTGCTACCTGAGGGCGAAGAATGTGCGGGAGCAGCAGATGGGTATGGTTGAAGAAGAAGAATCAGAAGAAGAAGAAAAGAAGAAGATGATGATGATGATGACGATGATGATTACTCATGAAAGCTATGGATGTAACTGTTTCTTCGAATATTTTAATAACGCAGGGTGTCTCCCCTACGAGTCTTCAGGCATATTTTCTCTGGTATTTCGAAAGACATTCAGAATTTAGCTCTCGTAATGTGTATCCAGAGTCGGCTCAGACAAATACTGGTCATCACAACTTTGACGTGACGCCAAGTGTGAATGGAAAGCGTCGGTTTGTGTCCTGTTAAGAAACAAAATAATTTTTAAACAACAATGTTTCGTTTCCGTTCGGCAGAGCGGTTTCAGATTAGTCTAGTTCGATAATCGTTTTATCGAAATGTATTAACAGGGCCAGTAAAACAGGGAGAACAACCAGTACTCTGGTAGCGACTGAACAACGGCGCTGCACGGCGGTAGCAGTCAGTGCGGACAGGGACGGCGTTGCTCCTGCCAGGGTACTGTCGTTTCTCGTGTTCTACTGTCTCTATTAACACGTGTCGATAAATCGAATATCCAACTAGACTACTCTGAAACCGCTCTGTCGAACGGACACGTACAATTCTTGTTTAAAAATTATTTTGTTTGTAACGCGAAACAAACAGACGCTTTTTGTCGACACTGGACGTCGCATGAGAGACGTGATGAGAAACCATTTGTTTCTGTGCTATGCAGCTAAACTCCACAGAAACAAAATTGCAAATATTTGCGGAAATAACAGAGAAAAATCGGTTGACGACTCATAGGAGAGGCACCCGGTTTGCTGATACCTTTTCTGCTTTATATTTCGTGCACTATGAGCAGCATAGGAAAGTATATACCTTCCCTTAGATTGTACCCATTTCTTTCTTAGAAAACGCCAGTGCTTACTGAAACAGGTACTCTGGATTAGTTACTTTATTTTGCAAAAAACTGAATTCGTAGCTGCTCAACCTCGTCAATATTTCGTCAACTTCCGCAGACCGAGCGAGGTGGCGCAGAGGTTAGCACTGGACTCGCATTCGGGAAGACGACGGTTGAAACCTACGTCCTGCCATCCTGAGATAGGTTTCCCGTGATTTCCCTAAATCGCTTCGGACAAATGCCGGGATGGTTCCTTTGAAAGGGCACGGCCGACTTTCTTCCCTAATCCGATGGGAGCGATGACGTCGCTCTTTGTTCTCCTCCCCCGAATCAACCTACCAACCAGCTTCGGCAAACGTGACGATGCTGAAGCAAGTGAAACAAGCCGACCGGTGACAAACGTAACCTGCTAGCAAAAAGGCTAATAATTACACTATTGGCCATTAAAATTGCTACACCACGAAGATGACGTGCTACAGACGTGAAATTTAACCAACAGGAAGAAGATGCTGTGATATGCAAATGACTAGCTTTTCAGAGCATTCACACAAGGTTGGCGCCGGTGGCGACACCTACAATGTGCTGACATAAGGAAAGTTTCCAACCGACTTCTCATACACAAACAGCAGTTGACCGGCGTTGCCTGGTGAAACGTTGTTGTGATAACTCGTGTAAGGAGGAGAAATGCGTACAACCAAGTTTCCGACTTTGATAAAGGTCGGATAGTAGCCTATCGCGATTGCGGTTTATCGTATCGCGACATTGCTGCTCGCGTTGGTCGAAATCCAATGACTGTTAGCAGAATATGGAATCGGTGGGTTCAGGAGGATAATACGGAACACCGTGCTGGATCCCAACGGCCTCGTATCACTAGCAGTCGAGATGACAGGCATCTTATCCGCATGGCTGTAACAGATCGTGCACCCACGTCTCGATCCCTGAGTCAACAGATGGGGACGTTTGCAAGACAACTGCACGAACAGTTCAACGACGTATGCAGCAGCAAGGACTATCAGCTCGGAGACCGTGATTGCGGTTACCCTTGATGCTGCATCACAGACAGGACGAACCTGAGTGCACGAATGGCAAAACGTAATTTTTTCGGATGAATCCAGTTTCTGTTTACAGCATCATGATGGTCGCATCCGTGTTTGGCGACATCGCGGTGAAAGCACATTGGAAGCGTGTATTCGTCATCGCCATACTGGCGTACCACCCGGCGTGATGGTATGGGGTGCCATTGGTTACACGTCTCGGTCACCTCTTGTTTGCACTGACGGCACTTTGAACAGTGGACGTTACATTTCAGATGTGTTACGACCCGTGGCTCTACCCTCCATTCGATCCCTGCGAAACCCTACATTTCAGCAGGATAATGTACGACCGCATGTTGCACGTCCTGTACGGGCCTTTCTGGATACAGGAAATGTTCGACTGCTGCCCTGGCCAACACATTCTCCAGATCTCTCACCAATTGAAAACGTCTGGTCAATGGTGGCCGAGCAACTGGCTCGTCACAATACGCCAGTCACTACTCTTGATGAACTGTGGTATCGTGTCGAAGCCACATGGGCAGCTGTACCTGTACACGCCATCCAAGCTCTGTTTGACTCAACGCCCAAGCGTATCAAGGCCGTTATTACGGCCAGAAGTGGTTGTTCTGAGTACTAATTTCTCAGGATCTGTGCACCCAAATTGCGTGAAAATGTACTGACGTGTCAGTTCTAGTGTAATATATTTGTCCAATGAATACCCGTTCATCATCAGCTTTTCTTCTTGGTGTAGCAATTTTAATGGCCACACACGCTTGCGATGCACTTCTTTCCAGTGTTGTTTAATTTGCCCTGAACGATGATGTGCAGTCAGAGGAGAGCTGACAGAAGGGGTGTGGACCGGCGATGTCCCCGTTTGAAAGACGCCGCAGTGTGAGCGACAGCGGCAGGCCACAGGCGCCACCTGTCGGAAAGACGCTCGTGCTTCTGCTGCTGCGGCACCACAGAAACAGGGGCTTCACTTCACCAGCTATTCGCTACGAGTCTAACAACTGCCAACGGCACACTAATTTACCGTCACGAAGGCTTGATTATACTGGCAAGTGCATAGAAGCGGACACACGACCAATGAATTACTAAAATTACAGCCTCATGTCGCACTTTCTTACAAGGAGCAGCGGATTCGTTCAAGTAGCGACGGCAGCCAGTGAGTTTCTGGTAACGTACACTATTTGATCAAAAGTGTCCGGACACCCACAAAAACATACGCCTTTACTATTAGGTGCATTGTGCAGCCAGGTACTCCATATCAGCGACCTCAGTACTCATTTGACATCGTGAGAGAGCAGAATGGGACACTCCGCGCAACTCACGGACTTCGAACGTGGTCGGGTGAATGGGTGTCACTTGTGTCATATGTCTGTGCGCGAGATTTCCACACTCATAAACATCCCTAGGTCCACTGTTTCTGATGTGGTATTGAAGTGGAAACGTGAAGGGACACATACAGCAGAAAAGCGTACAGGCCGATCTCGCCTGTTGACTGACAGAGACCGACGACAGCTGAAGAGGAACGTAATAGACATTTATCAGGATCATCACACAGGAACACCAATCTACATCAGGATCAACTGCAAGTAATGTGACAGTGAGGCGGGAGGTGAGATGACTTGGATTTCATGGTCGAGCGGCTGCTCATCGTCCACACATCAAGTCGGTAAATGCCCAACGACGCCTCGCTTGGTGTAAGGAGCGTAGGCATTGGACGATTGAACAGTGCAAAAACGTTGTGTGTAGTGGCGAATCACGGTACACAATGTGGCGATCCGATGGCAGGGTGTGGGTATGGCGAATGCTCGGTGAAAGTCATCTGCCAGCGTGTGTAGGGCCAACAGTAAAATTCGTAGACGATGGTGTTATGGTGTGATCGTGTTTTTCATGGACGGGGTTTACACCCCTTATTGTTTTGCGTGGCACTATCGCAGAACAGGCCTACATTGATGTTTTAAGCAGCTTCTTGCTTCTCAATGTTGGAGCAATTCGGGGATGGCGACTGCATCTTTCAACACGATCGAGCACCTGTTCGTAATGCACGGCCTATGGCGGAGTTGTTACACGACAATAACATCCCTGTAATGGACTGGCCTGCACAGAGTCCTGACCTGAATCCTAATGTTTTGGAATACCGACTTGGTGCCAGAGCTCACCGACCGACATCGATACGTCTCATCAGTGCAGCACTCCGTGAAGAATGGGCTGCTATTCCGCCAAAAAACCTTGCAGCACCTGATTGAACGTATGCGTGCGAGAGTGGGAGCTGTCATCACGGCAAAGGGTGGGCCATGTCGAATTCCAGCATTACCGATGGAGGGCGTCACTAACTTGTAAGTCATTTTCAGCCAGGTGTCCGGATACTTTTGATCACATACTGTACGTAGAATGAAAGTGGCGTTATTTATTAATAAATTTATTTTGTTTGGTAGCGCAGCACCAGTACGTTTCTGGACGGAAGCTACTACTCAGACAGCTACGTTTCCGGTCCCCACAACAGACAAGACATGCAACCGGGCTGCATGTCCCACTGCTCCGTTAGGACTAGCCGCGGGCTCTAGTTTAAGTAAGCCTAGGCACCAACTACTTCAGCAGTTTGGTCCCATAGGAACTTACCACCACCACAACCAAGGCAAGGCGTTAGGACTAGAGTTACACGGTAGGCTTGCGTCGTGCTGATTTAATGGGGATGAGGTACTGAGTGAGCTCCGGCGGCGAAGGCACAAATGTTACAGTTTGTGTGTGCGCGCGGCGCTTTCGTTCAGAAGGTCGCAAGACGGGTTACGACCGCACACGGAGCTTACGTAACGCGGCCAGCGAGTGGGGCTCGCCGCAGACTGGCGGGCTGTTTTTCATGCGCTCACTGGCCGTGCTCCGAGGTCGGTTTCTCTGGTGTGTGTCTGCTATCGCTTACAGCTAGTTACAAGTCGGTTACACTACACCCAATCAGAATGACAACAAAATAGCGCGCAAACTGCCCCGAGCGGCTAGGGACAAACAAAACGTGAAATATGGACTCGGCGGCACAAAGCGACAGGCGTGAGAACCGGCTGTACGCGTGGTGCTGCTAGGGTTGTCACCCTATCACTTAGAAAGCGCCTTTTTCATTTCACTAAAGTACGGAAAGAGTTTGCAGAGAGCGGCCGCAGTCTGAGTGAGGCTGCCGCTGCGGGCAGAGATGCCCGCCTCGTACGCTGAGGCCGTCTCCCACGTAAGGGTCAGACGCGTCCGACAGCGGGCGACGCCTGCATACTCGACACTCCAACGACAGGCAGCAAAATGGATCAAATGGCTCTGAGCACTATGGGACTCAACTGCTGAGGTCATTAGTCCCCTAGAACTTAAAACTACTTAAACCTAACTAACCTAAGGACATCACACACATCCATGCCCGAGGCAGGATTCGAACCTGCGACCGTAGCGGTCTCGCGGTTCCAGACTGTAGCGCCTAGAACCGCTCGGCCACTTCGGCCTGCTCGACAGGCAGCAGCATCGCGCGGAAAGCTCGGGTGTCCTGCATGCGAGCGACCATCTCTCGTTACAAGATGGCTGCTTAGAGCCGACCAGATGTTTCTACAAAACGGCGCCTTTAACCTGTAGAATACTGTAGCTGTAGCTACAAAATTAGCTTTACTTAGAAAAATAAAGCGAAAAGGAATGCCGTGCACGAAATTTACAAAGGGAGGAATCTTCATGGAAAAATTCGTAATTTATATAATCAGCTACTAAGATCACCAGACAAATTCTTCGAATACACGTGAATGAGCAGAGGAGCATTCGACTATCGCATCAATAAATTAAAAGACGAATGTTTTTTACATGGTCAAGAACTTTTTAACAGCCGATAAATGCGGAAGAATGACTGACTAATATAAAAGAATGAGCACAGCGCCGTCGAGTTAGCTGCGGTGTAACCCGGTAGCGCTCCCGGTTTGCAGTTGCGGTAACTAAAAGGACCCGAGTTCAGTCCGACCCCGCCTTGTATTTTAACTGACTCCGCTACAATTCTGTATGCTAAGCTTTATGTTTACTGTTTACACTGCATCGTTAAGTCGGCAGCGCGTGGTCTAGTGGCTAGCGTTGCTACCTTCAGATGACGGGGTCCCAGGCTCGATTCCCGGCCGGGCACTCTCTCTGGGACTGGCTGTTTGTGCTGTCCTCATCATTTCGTCACCATTCGTGACACTGGCTACATTGTACAGTGAAACAAATTGGGACTTTGTACGGGCGCTGATGACCTCGCAGTTGAGTGCCCCCAAAACCATACATCAAAACTCCATCGTTAACTATATTTCTAAGGTCTTGCCAAAGTACTTGATCTTTAAGTATATCCCAGTATATCACACACACATTGAACTCCTAATAAAATACAATGAATAACCATAAAGTTTTACTGATATTTGATGTTGCGAACGTAATTCATCAGTTAATCTAAATAGTCTGTAAGCACACAAAATTTTTCAAAAGAAACTCAAACATCTTGTAAAATTATTTAGCTTAACGTATGAAATAAAAAAAATATTAGAGAAACGTTTGATCCACCTCATTTTCTGTTCAAGATTTGGAGCATCATACGAACGCAGGTAGAATGATTCTCTGATCTATTTATTTCTTTTACACAAATTATCTCACAAAATATTTGACCGATTTCGCCGGCCGCTGTGGCCGAGCGGTTCTAGGCGCTTCAGTCCGGAACCGCACTGCTGCTACGGTCGCAGGTTCGAATCATACCTCGGGCATGGATGTGTATGATGTCCTTAGAACTACTTCAACCTAACTAACCTAAGGACATCACACACATCCATGCCAGAACCGCTCGGCCACAGCGGCCGGCTATAACGTAACTAATCAATACATTAAATTAACTAATACCACCGTCAGGACAACACATTTTTAAGAGACGTAACCATACACGCAGAAGGTATAAAGGGAAGAACTGTCACATCATACTTGTGTCGAATTTCCATCTCTTGTTTCTTTCATTAAATACACATTTAAATTTAAAATAAAATACATCCAGAACCTATTATATATCTCATTCCTATCATTATCTAAGTTAGGAACAAGTTTAAACAAATTTGCGTATATGCATTTGTAGTTATTATATGTGCTATTTTTAATTCTTTTTGTGAAATTTTCAAAAAAAAAGTACTAGTAATAAAAGTGAACTTGTATGACAGAACATGTCAAATCACACAATGAACGACCTGCTATATAATAACAGGCAGCAGGTCTTTACTTAAGAAATAAGTAAATAAATAATGAATAAAGTACTATTTTGTAAAGTCTAGCAGCACGTGCCGTGGACAGGGTAACTACAAACACAGAGGCTTCTTTTTCTTCTAGGGAATATCCACCAACGGATGTTTAGCGTCACATTCAACGTAGCTCTTCGGTTTCCTCCAGCACGCATCTGCGACTGGGTATCGTCTAGACCCGTCCTTTGGCCGTTCCCATCCAGCCAACACGTGCGTCCTCTATATGCCAGTTCCTCTACTACCTCAATTTCAGTTATTAGCTGCGACTGTCGACAGTTTTCTGTCACAGGCTGTCTTGCATGAGCCGTCTCTCTCTCCTTCATTATATCGCACAATTCTCGGTCCTTAGTAACTCCAATTCTGCTGTAAACGCTATTGTAGGTTCTGACATAAACCTGCAGCACACATGAGGTATTACGACATCTGTGACGCGTGGGCGTTCCAGAGAAAGAGGCCGCCAGTTAAGGACGCTGGCGCGCTGCCACGAGAGGGCAGGGCCACCCGGCGTCCCACCTGTCTGTTCTGTGCAGTGTCCCAACTGCTCCGTTCGCCGTCCCTGAGACAAGGCAGATGCAGCGGGGGGCAGGCGAGGGGCCGTGCTGTTGCGTGCCGACTCCGTGTAGTCTGCAGCCAGTCGCTCGGTGGCGCTCGCACCACGTTATTAATGAAGCTCTGTACAGGGAAAGTACGGCCAACTTGGCAGTGGCCGCCACTTTGGGCCCAGTGCGCCGCTGGTGATAACATTGACTTCTGCAGAATATTTAGCCGTGTATATTAAAGAAGTGCACCTACCCCTTAATGCACTGCTAAAGCGGCACATGTCGGATATTTAGCAACAAAAAGTCTCAACAAATTAACGCAAAATCAGCATTTGTTGTGGCGAGCATGAAACACAGTTTTTTCCCTGCTATCCTTTATTAATAGCGCAGTTCTTGTCGCGGTGTCGAGTTTCAACATCTGTTTTCCTAATTAACGGTAAATTGGTCCTATCCAATAGTCAGCAGCACAAAAGGAAAGCAATATTAGTTCGCAAGTGCAACGAAAAATCCACTGCTAATTTAAAGCTCTATATCGACTTACTTTTTGTTCCTGTTACTCCGTACCACGAAAATTCGCCCAACGTCTCTTTTGTTACGCGAAATAAAGCGTTGGATTCAAATATATATGGGCTCTACCTTAGAAACTGGAATTGATAAACGTGACTATATGATTACGCGTGCTTTATATTTTTGTCAATATATCCCATAAAATTTTGTCTGGAAATTGTTCTATGAAATTAGGAGAATCATTACGAAAGTACAAGACAACACAATATCTTTAAAATGGGTTCGAATACAACTGGGCCTACGATCAAAAGTACGCTGGAGGGAACAGTAACTGCCGGCCTTTTGTGACCGAGCGGTTCTAGGCGCTTCAGTCAGGAACCGCGCTGCTGCTACGGTCGCAGGTTCGAATCCTGCCTCGGACATGGATGTGTGTCACGTCCTTAAGTCAGTTAGGTTTAGGTAGTTCTAAGTTCAAGGGGACTGATGACCTCAGATGTTAAGTCCCACAGTGCTCAGAGCCATTTCAACAATCTCGGGGCCTGATGACCTCAAGTGTTAAGTCCCATAGCGCTTGGAGCCATTTTTTGAACAGTAACAACTGTATTCGTATTAAAATAATTTAGAATAGCGGCCAGGTTGCAACACTAGTAATAGTTTCCTGCTAACATTAATGTTTACTGAATGAAAGGTCGTAGGTGCGATACTTACCTAATGCATTTTTTTTTTTTTTGTGCTTTGTGTTGTGTGGAACAAAGTACAATTTATTATTGTGAGCATCGTAAATATAAGTTTAAACCATACTGTACAGTCAATCACGTCAAATTTTCTACCAGTCATGATAACTTTGCACGGTACCACTCACTGTTGTTCGTTTTATGTGCAAACAGTGGCACTTCTATCTCTAAAATTTCTATTTTGTAATTAAATTACCATTAAACCATCGCAATAGCTCTTCTGACTTTTTTTGCTGTTCGACTGGATTGGAAAGTAAGTAACAGAAATGTAAAAATAAGACAAAGACAAAAGGCCAGAAATGAATAAAATTAACTGAATGGTTAAGTTGAGTTCCTGCAACCTTTCCCGTTGCGACCAATATTCTCCTTCTTGTTGCGTCTCTCCCTTCGGAAAAAATTCTGCACAGTCTTCCTCCGTTTTGGCCTCGAAACGAACAGCCAAAAGCACAACACTGAGGCATTATTTTACTTAAAACTTCGAGTTTCACAACACTGCCTATGCTTCACATGTAACGCTTGGGCCCACAATGGCTGCTAATGTCACGTGGCACAGTTTCAGCCAATCCTGAACTATGGGCGGCGGCAAACGCAGGGGAAAAGGATGGCCATACTTTTCTCTTCACGGAGCTTTAGTTACTAAGCCGCCAGCAGGCCTACCTCGCAGCTTGTTGCTCCACCACACCGCGAGGAGTGTTGCAAATGGCACCTCCCTGGAACTTACCTGCAACAAAGAAGAAAAAAACAAATGCATTACACTTTCCACACGGGTAGTATGGCGATGCCGTTCAGTTAGAAGTGCTCGATACGTGAACAAATTTATAGGTTGACGATTCGATTAACTGTCAACAACTTTAATAGGAATCGTCGTTCTCGTGAAACACAACTAGCTCTTTATAATCACGAAGTAATAAGTGCTATCAACAGGGAATGTCGAATTGATTCCATATTTTTAGATTTCCAGAAGGCTTTCGACACCGTTCCTCACAAGCGTCCTCTAACCAAACTGCGTGCCTACGGAGCATCGCCTCAGTTGTGCGACTGGATTCGTGAGTTCCTGTATGGAAGGTCACAGTTCGTAGTAATAGACAGTAAGTCATCGAGTAAAACATAAGTAATATCCGGCGTTCCCCAAGGAAGTGTTATAGGCCCTCTATTGTTCCTGATCTATATCGACGACATAGGAGACAATCTGAGCAGTCGTCTTAGATTGTTTGCAGATGATGCTGTCATTCAACGTCTTGTAAAGTCATCAGATGATCAAAACGACTTGCAAAATGACTTAGATAAGATATCTGTACGGTGCGAAAAGTGGCAGTTGACCCTGAATAAGGAAAAGTGTGAAGTTATTCACATGATTACTAAAAGAAATCAGCTAAATTTCGATCACGCGATAAGTCACACAAATCTGAGGGATGAAAATTCAGCTAAATACTTAGGGATTACAATTACAAATAACCTAAATTGGAACGATCACATAGATAATATTGTAGGTAGAGCAAACCAAAGACTGCGATTCATTGGCAGAACACTTAGAAGGTGCAACAGGTCCATTAATAAGACTGCTTACACCACGCTATTCTGGAGTACTGCTGTGCGGTGTGCGATCCGCATCATGTCATACTGACGTATGACATCGAAAAAGTACAAAGAAGGGCAGCTCGTTTTGTATTATCGTGAAATAGGGGAGATAGTGTCACAGACATGATATGTGAATTGAATTTTTCGTTGCGACGGGATCTTTTCATGAAATTTCAATCACCAGTTTTCTCCTCCGATTGCGAAAACATTCTGTTGGCACCCACCTACATAGGGAGAAATGACCATCACGATAAAATAAGAGAAATCAGGGCTCGCACAGAAAAATTTAAGTGCTCGTTTTTCCCGCGTGCCGCTCGAGAGTGGAACGGTAGAGAGACAGCTTGAAGGTGGTTCATTGAACCCTCTGCCAGGCACTTTATTGTGAATAGCAGAGTAATCACGTAGATGTAGATGTAGATCGTACGGAAAATGTAGAAGCCCAGACGAATCAAAGAAGTGTTTCACTGGTGTAACACCTACAAGATGTAACGAATCCAATGAAGAAGCTGCGTACACAGGGATCCTTACCCGGATGGGACTGACAGAAAGCGTCCAAACATGGGCGGCTGATTCAGCGTTATCACGAGGCGAAAAAGTCGTGGATGTCTAAAGCGAGTTGCAGAAGTAGTAGTTAAAGTGATGGCGAAATGTTTTCACGGAATTTCCCGTTTAAATAAAGGGGAATAAAAATCGCGCGATAAGCAAGAGAAATCAGAGCTCGGGAGGATTTTTTTTTTCTTCGTTTTCCTCGCGCGCTGCTCGAGAACGGTGGAGACGTGGTTATGCCTTGCAGGTTCTGACAAGCGCGAGGTATGTGCCCGCAGAGAATATGAGTAAGCGAGCACCGATGGCTGCGCTCCTCGCTCTGTGACACTTTCCTTGGCCGACTACCGTCACGCTGTAGACTCACTCACCCATTCCTGTCACGAGAGGTCATGCTCACCTAAAGGCTGCTGGCGAGTAAGTACGACTCCCCGTTGTCGAATGCGGGCAGAAAACGTGGACTTCACAATCACTACGTTTACACGAGACAGATCTTCCGGAAGACGAAACTCGAATTTCGGAAACCGTTTTTTGCAGTCGTGTTTACATGTCAAGGTCTGAAGCTTGGAAAACAGCTGATACAGTTTATGATATAGTCAGTACAGTCGCTATTTCTGTTCAGACGAACGAGGTGTAAACAGTTTCAATCTAATGTTTATAATTATCCTTCACTGTGCAAAAAGCCGCTCTCTCCATATTAGCCGAAAATTTTTAAAAACAAGACGAAATCTGACAGCCCAAGCGCGTTTCAAAACTAGTTGCGCTTACATGGGAGCGAAAATAATTTGCAAAATTGGAAAGCCGGCAACCAGAAACGAATTTCCAGAATCGATTTTGAAGTGCTTACGCGACCACTCAGAATCGCTATTGGGAAATCGGTTTACGAAATCCAGTTTTGAGAGCCCATGTCGACGGGGTAAATGTAACAAAAGGGAAGGCTGTTTGCAGAGTACAGATGTAAATGGGAAACGGCCCGTTATTGTTGTTCGATGACAGACAAGTGCTTTAATATAGAACACGGTCAGCGAACAACGAAGTTGTTACAAACTTGTTACATTTGCTTGTTCGGTAATAGCGCTTTATCTGCCGATTCCTATTTCGAACATCATTTACTCGCCTATTTATCTCCGTAACTTGTTCTTAAATGGAATATACTCTGAAAAAAGACAATGTTTTATCTTCAGCTCTGTATGCCGAAAGCCAAATGAGTTCAACGATGTAAAAGCAGAATGAGGTTTTCACTCTGCAGCGGAGTGTGCGCTGATATGAAACTTCCTCGCAGATTAAATCTGGGTGCTGGACCGAGACTCGAACTCGGGACCTTTGCCTTTCGCGGGCAAGTGCTCTACCCAAGCACGACTCACACCCCCTCCTCACAGCTTTACTTCTGCCAGTACCTCGTCTCCTACTTTCCAAACTTGGAAGAGCACTTGCCCGCGAAAGGCAAAGCTGCTGAGTTCGAGTCTCGGTCCGGCACCCAGTTTTAATCTGCGAGGAAGTTTCAATGTAAAAGCAGTTGGCGATATCATGAAGCGCTGTCACATTCTGCTTCCCAGTTTCCAGTTCTACCGGCCATTATAAAGCGAGTGAAAATCCACTCACGTAACCGCGGTCGCCGAAGCGCTACACTCGAGTGGTCTGGAGCTCGGCTCGAAGGTAGCCGGTTCGAATCCCCGTCGGACCGCCAGCCCACCAGCATCAAGCAGAAGCGCAGGTGGAAGCGCACAGCACTCGGCGACCTCACCTCCTATCCGATTGTGAGACGGTGAGGAGGGGGGGGGGGGGGGGGGGGGAGGCAGCGTTTTAGCGCCACGCTCTGCCCGGTCCTCTGCTTCCTCTCTGTGTCACACCAGACACTGACTTTCAGCCGACACACACGCAAGAGTCGCGCCAGCCGCATATTCGGCGAAGCGAAGGTGCCACCCGGCGTAGAGAAAGGAAACCCTTCCAGATGCTTCAGCCTGCTACTGATGGTGCTCCAGACACAAACACTCTGTTTTAATAAAACAGAGACTTCAGATAAAAACAGGATTTCGCATCACGACTATGTTCACCTAATCGACAGAATTGAAATTCGGAGAAAAAACGTTTTTAAAAAAGGCTAGTACATGGTATGGGAACAGAAAAAAAGACATATTCGTATTGACAAGAAGGCTGATGCTGGTAGATGCGATTTCGTTAACACTGTGAGACTATTTCTCTTTTTTAACCCTTTCATTTCCAGCAATATGCAATACAATTTTAAAATTTTTCACAAAAGTGATCTTTAGTATCGTAGTAACCAACGCATAAAAGAAGAAAGTGATGAGGACTAAACAATGAATTATTTAAAAGAGGTGGTTTCACTAGTGTGAGTGGAGCAGTGCACGGGAGGCGATGGTACTCACAGTGGAGGAACGAGTGTTGGTTGTACAAAGTTACGTGACAATAAAGTCTTGGCAAAGGTGTGTCAAATGTTTTCTGAGAAGTGTCACACAATGCCTAGTCCGCAAATGGATTCAGACAGGATCTGTTTTGAACAAGTCAAAAAACATTCCGAAACGTGCGCGGGCCGGCCGCGGTGGTCTAGCGGTTCTAGGCGCTCAGTCCGGAACCGCGCGACTGCTACGGTCGCAGGTTCGAATCCTGCCTCGGGCATGGATGTGTGTGATGTCCTTAGGTTAGTTACGTTTAAGTTGTTGTAAGTTCTAGGGGACTGATGACCACAGATGTTAAGTCCCATAGTGCTCAGAGCCATTTGAACCATTTTGAACGTGCGCGCACACCGGAAAATGTGGCTGCGGTTCACCATAAAATCCTTCAGAGTCCTACCAAATCAACCCGACGTAAGAGACGGGCATATTACGTCGATCATGGGGACGAATACTCAACCTGGACCTGCACATGCATCCCTTCCGAGTGCCTGTTGTTCGTGCATTAAAACCGACAGATGCTCCTCAACGCTTCCAGTTTTGTGAGGGCCTGTTCACTGAATTAACAATGAGTGGCTTGGATACAGATCTGTTCTTTATGTCTGATGAAGGCTGGTTTCACCTGAGTGGTTATGCCAGCTCACAGAATCACAGGTTCTCGGCAGCGGAGAATCCGTGTAACTCCACGAAAAACCATTGCATGATCACAAGGTTAGGGTTTGGTATGCGGGACTGCACACCGCATTATTGGTCCCATCTTCCTTAATCAAACGCTGGGTTTGGCGTGTTTCATTGACGTCATTTTGAAACCATTTGTGGGAGCATTAACAGAGGAGGAAAAAACCTATAGTTGCTTCCAGCAGGATAGAGCAACTGCCCATACAGCCGGCTCAGCCTTGGAACTCATTTACGGAATCTTCACGCCTGACAGAGTTTTTAGCAAAGGTGAGTCTGGTCGCGGACCTAGCTGGCCATCCAGGTCACCTCATCTGTCAGTGTGCGACTGCTTTGAGTGCGGAGACCTCAAGTCTAACTTGCAACGCAACAACAAGAACTGCAGGAGAGCATTTCGGACGAGACTGCAACAATTCCAGCAGTCCAGCTTCGATCCGCCTTCAGCAACTTGCCGACCAGCGCCTAAAAGTGCCAAGAGATGAGCGATGGTCACTTTCAACATCTGCTGTAGTCAGGTTAGTACTGTGCTCCTTCTGCTGTGTTTCTTTGCACTAAGGAACTTTGTTGTCCGGGCGACCTTTATTTGCCCCATCGTGTACATACTGCCCCTGTAGTTTCATTTCGAAACTGCTCATGAAATCTGTATTACAAACTCAAATTTACGTTACAATTAATGGAGGTATACTTACTTCCACTGACAATGATCACCTCAATACGGCCACTATAAAAAATAAAATAAAAACGAATGTCACACTCTCCTACAACCATGTAGCAAAATCTGCACATAGACTATTGCTTTGAACGTTGTATAAGTTACTGCTATAATGAAGTGCATTCGTAGAGATTGCTCATTGTTACGCTAGATGTCTTGCGACAGCATTGGCGGTTTCATGCTACGAGCCACAGTAGTTTTTTAAAAGAATAATAATAATTATAGAATGGTGGTTTCAGACAGAAACCTGGTACTCACCGGGTTCAGGAGATGCAAGTCGCTGTTGTTGCAACACCGTGTAATGAATTATCCTCCTTTAATATTACCTTTTTTATATATAGAGATAACCATTTATACTATCGATTCTTGCATAGGTTAAAATTATCTCAGTTTTTTATATAAAAGAATTCATATGATTTTGTATACGATGTATTATATTTCAGGCTAAAATGCATAAAAAAAAGAAATTTGCGTGTTACAATTGATATGTACTAACGATTAAAATTACTTCTTAAAAGAAGAATATACAGTCTGGAACCGCGCGACCGCTACGGTCGCAGGTTCGAATCCTGCCTCGAGCATGGATGTGTGTGATGTCCTTGGTTAGTTACGTTTAAGTACTTGTAAGTCCTAGGGGACTGATGACCTCAGAAGTTAAGTCCCATAGTACTCAGAGCCATTTGAACCATTATTTAAGAATAATTGAAATTATAAAATTGATGGCATACTTATTTCATATTATTTATTGCGCAATCAAACGCCAATTATTAAATTTGTTTCTGGATTTATTTATGAAATAATGATATAATTTGGTTCTTCCGCTGTCGAGAAAATTTGTTAACTGTTTTGCTTTGTAAACTCTTTTGGAGATTATGAGTACCGCAGAATGTAAGGAGTAGTGGACATGACTCAGATGGAAGTAGACGTTTTTATGAGTTTGTAATTATTGGCTTATTGAATGTGGAAATTATAAAGTCGGTGTGATTTAGAAGAATGGGATAAGATAAAAAAATATTCATAGCGACAGGCAACTCTCCATCAGTTATTTCTTCTTCAAAAACCCGCATCGTTAAATCAAAATTTTCAGCAGCAAGAATGTACTCCTAGACACAACAAGATTTTGGGTCAGCTTCAACAACAAAAACAACGAGATAATGAAGATAAGTAAAAAAGTTCTTCCTCTGTAATCTTACTCCTCTCGAAGTTTTCGAAATCTGTGCAAAGAATGAGAACTTTAACGGTGACGTGTGGGAGGGTAAGATTAGAACCGATAAACTTGTTTCAACCTCGGGTTGGTGAAAGTGGTGCAGCGTACGCAGGCAGGCAGAGTGAGCTCTAATTTGTGACCGCCGACAGCGCCTGGCCGGTGCTGCGGCAGGAAGCGGAGGTAGGCAGCCCTCCAGCCGGGGATGTGGACGCGCCCGCTGCCTTCGTACGCGGGACGGCGCGTCAGGGGAGGTGCCTCATTAGGGACGCGGGGGCGGCGGTGCGTGTGCTTGTGCGTGACGCGTGTGCGTGCGGCGGTCGTGCGTGCCGAGGCGCTAACAACCTCTCCAGGTGGTGGGTGCGCTGCCTCGGCCACACGACTTCGCGCACAGTGGGAGGCGCCAGACTTTTTCACAACAAATAACTTTTCACTGGTAATAGACAGTCGTAAATTCTTTTCACCGAGATGAATACCGACCAGCTGCTCGTGAGACACACAACAACGCGTTTTTGCGGAACATCATTAATCACCCACATATAAGCAGCACGTTACGTATTTCTTACCGACCCGTAGTATTTTTTTGTGCCGGAATTGCAGACTGTATGAAATATGGAAAATTCTGTGGCGTCGTTCCGGCCCTTTGAACACCGCGATGGTCAGGTAAGCGATGGATGATGTTTACGTCACTCTCTTCGAAAATGCTTCAAATGGCTCTAAACACTATGGGACTTAAAATCTGACGTCTTCAGTACCCTAGATTTAAAACTACTTAAACCTAACTAATCTAAGGACATCACCCACATCCATGCCCGAGGCAAGATCCGACTCTGCGACCGTAGCTGCAGCGCTGCTCCGGACTGAAGCGGCTAGAATCGCTCGGCCACAGCGGCCGGCTCACTCTCTTCGGTTACAACAAAGCAGCACGGGAATATTTGTATCCTTCTGTTCCCTTATACTTTGGCGCTCACCATACAGTTTTCAAGAAGGAGGCGTGTTTATAAAACTTCGCTCCAAATTAAAATCTCAGTGATGGTCACTACAGGAGAGAAACTAATTAGGAGACGGCTGACGAGTATATTTGTATAAGTACTCCACAGAATAGGAAGCTCAATTCTATGACCAGACAAGACGAGCACGGTGTGTCGCATAGTACGGGACGTTGAAAAATGCCTCCTTCGCAACACAGCAGGACTTCTTGCTGTGGCGAAAGGAGAGGCGCTTGCCCGTGTCAGGTGGACCGTACAGAAAAAGTCAACGTCCGACTGTCCCGCACACTTCCCCCTCAATGGACACGAATCTCGACGTTGAGGTGCGCGTTGCAGATGATTTATAGTTTCTCAGGAAACGTCCAGCGCAGCTCGGTTAAATATCGTATCTTTGCGCCAACTTCCCATTCAGCTGCTGCACAGGAGACGTCAGCAACTCATGGCTCATTGCACTGTTATAACAATTCCCTCGTCTTTGCTTAATTTCTGTGATAGATTCAATACGAGCTAAACAAATAAAAAAGGCGAGCTTGCATTTACAATCACGCAGTTATGGGCGCATTTCTCAAGCTTTCAAAAAAACTGAATTATTAGATTTGCCGGAGCTACAGCGCCAAGTCGAGAATGACCGAAGTGTTCCCTGTTGTGTAAAACAGAGATCCATACAGGTTACAAAAATGTTTCATATATGTACGTTCCACATCTCTTCGTAGACTACTGGATCGATCTGAACCAACCTTGGAACACACGTCACTCACTGTCTGGAAAAAGCGCTGGAGGGGGCGGGTGGGGTTCGTACGAACCACATACCTATCGGAAGCGTGGAGGTGGGGGTGAAAAATATGTGGCCCACGACGTGCACACAGCCACACTATATTGATCCAGTAAATGAGAATGAGAGCACTCAGTGGCTTGCAACAAACTTTAAACATAATTTCAAACCTTTAAGAAACAGTTTCTCGCTGACACTGTCCAAAGAAAGATGAAAGGAAAAAGGTTTATCGCTTGCTACGTTTTCGCTGCCGATGCAGTAAAACTGCCGCATCAGGTGTAGCGTTTTAATTTATTACTTCTATACTATTAACTGCGTTCGCGACATATTTTGCAGACAGTATTCATATACACCACTGAATGTATCTGGAAAATGTTATCACTGTACGAGACAAAGTTCAGGAGATACTGCGTCATAAACAATGAAGCTTCAGGGCGACATTCGCTAAAGATATAGGTGAAATACGTCTAAAAACCTGAGTGAAGTATGTTACATATTTGTGAAATAATATAACATACGCGTACACGGGTGAAGCCGCGCGTTAAAGTCTCCCGTCAACTCCTGGATCGATTTCAGCCAAACTTGGTGCACATGTTAGTAGGGGGTAAAAACCAGTTTGCTCCTGCTAGGGCGGTGATGAGGAGGAGATGGGGAGACAGATAGGAGATACACAGAGATAGGGGGTGCAGATGGAGAGAGATATAGTGGAGGAGGAAATGGACAGAGAAAGGGGCAGGAGGAGATGGGTTAATGGGTTTTTTCTTTTTTTCCTTTATTAGATTTGGATTCCCCCTCCCCCCCCCCCCCCGAAGGGGGCGGCTGGCACCAGCTTAGTACGCCGCTCTTCAGCCTGCAGAATTTTTAAAACATAAGAAGATAAGAAACAATAAAAACAGGCGATAAAACGGTGCGTAAAATGTAAAACGGTGGAAAATTGTGGAAAGTTAAAACATAAAACTGATGGTGGGCGATGATAATAAAATACACAGGAAGCAGACAGGGAAAAAGTAGACGGACAATTAAAGAAAACACGGCGACAGTCTGGATTCTGTTCACAGGAGATATAAAAAAAGTCACACCCTGCGACAGCATGATGTCCGTTCGCAACACATCGGAAAAGACGCACAAAACTTAACAATCCCTAGGAACACTGCAGTAAAGGTTCGGCACGAAGATGACACTCCACAGGCAGGGGCAGATGGGAGGGGAGACCTGGACAGAGGAGGGGGAAGAAAAAGGGGGGGAGGAGAGGAAAAAATGAAAGGCGGGGGGTAATGGGGAAAGGCAGGGGAAGAAAAGCGCAAAAGGACTCGGGGGAGAGTCGATTAATTGAAGACTGCAATAAATATATACCTGGGCAACACAGGGTACTGAGCGAGTATGAATGCACAGTACACAGGCGACAGCAAATACAAGGTGTTTCAAAAAGGTCTTTGCAACTTGGGAAATTCATATAAATTAACTCGTAGTACCTACAGAGGCAATTGTAGTGTCAATTTGTAGGAAAACACATCGCGTAGTGCCGAATCGCACTATAAGGAGCGCTAGCGGCAGTTGCGTTAAAGATGGCTGCCTTCTCTGGACCCGAACGTGCTAGCTGTGTGTTTTGGTTTGAAGAATCGAAGGATGCTCGGTAAGACATGGGAAATCATCAGATCGTCCGAGCACATCTGACGACATTGTTGTGCGAGTGAGACAACATTTTGTCAACAGCCCTACGAAACTGACCCGGCGTCAACCTCCCGAACTGGAAACACCACATACGACTATTTGGCGTGTGTTGTGAAATAGTTTGCATTTGAAACTGTACAGATTGACGATCGTACGAGCAATAAAAAGACACTGATAAAATTGCTTGCAAGAACTTATGTGCGAATATGTTAAGTCGATTACACGAGGATGAAGATTTCTTGGACAAAATCATCTTTTATGACGAGTCGACTTCTTACTTAAGTGGTTTAACATTTTATTATTTAAATGTTAAGGAAAATAAGTTGCCATCTCTTCATCTACGAATAGATGATGAATGCAGCTAGCCGCTAACTTTGTGTAATGTCTTGTCTGTATAGACGTGTATCTGTTGCCTTTAAGATCCCTTCACCTTCACACATAAATCTATACAGTAAAGTAAGGGCCTCCCATTTGTTGGATGACTTGCTGTAAGAGATCTTTACATTTATTATTACTGTTAAACACTGTAGTAAGTCGGGAGAATCAATCGTGTGGACAATTTGTTCCTTTTACGAAAGATTGCGAATTCCAGATGTGTACGAAACCTTTTTGGACGATTTAACACAGACTCAATGATTGCAGGCTCTCTTCGACACAGCTGAAACTTCCCCACTAATTACAGGGCCAACGTGATCATCAAATGATTCAGAAAAAAACTTATTCGTTCATTCACTCCAGAACAAAAAAGTCACAAACCTTATTTATGAAGGAAATTGTGTATTCAATCCATCTCCATTACATGTCCAGATCTCCGGTGATTCCACGTCTTAATTATTTTCCGTTTACAGTCTCTTTCTCTTCAAGCAAACCGCTAGCGGCACAAATGTTAATTGGCTCGCTTTAGCGAGAAGAGAAGCAGAATATGTATCTCTCAGAAACACGTCAATCCCTCAACAGATACTCCAGAAGCTCTCCTCGTTACCACTCTAACAACCATGGAGAATGCATATATGCATCTCTGTTATTTCAAAGAATAAACGTACTAGAAAATACTTTGGCGTCGACGAGCTGTCGCCACATATATTACGAGAAAATCAAATCAGATACTTTTCCAAAGTGAATGAATGTGGATGGTTTGATTGACAATGATTAACTGGTGCGTGGTAGAGGGTATTTTCTGTGGGGACATTACAGTGGCTAGGTTATCACACGTAACTGTAGGATTTGGGGCAATGAAAATCCACGTCAAACATTGAAACATGTTCGTGATAGCCTTAAACTGAATGTTTTTTGTGCACTGAGCAAGAACAAAGTGTACGACCCTTTTCTTTCCGTGACAGAATCATCAACGGGATAGTGTATCTGGATATGTTATAACAATTTTGATACCACAGGTCGATGAGGATGACCAAGAACGAAATATTTACTTCATGGAAGATGGTGCACCACTCCATGGCTGACGTCCGGGATTTTCTCAGTGATCGCTTTCCAGGTCAATGGATTGGCCGTGATGCGCCAATTGAATGGCCCCCACATTCTCCAGACCTCACACCGCTCGACTTTTTTTAAATGAGGATTCATCAAGGATATGGTGTTTGTACCTCCTGTGGCGTCTTGTCTACCTGACCTTAGAACAACAATTTACACCGTCACTGAGTCGGCCGGGGTGGCCGAGCGGTTCTAGGTGCTACAGTCTGTATCCGCGCGACCGCTACGGTCGCAGGTTCGAATCCTGCCTCGGGCATGGATGTGTGTGATGTCCTTAGGTTAGTGAGGTCTAACTAGTTCTAAGTTGTAGGGGACTGATGACCTCAGAAGTTAAGTCCCATAGTGCTCAGAACCATTACATTACACCGTCACTGAACAAGTTATACCTGCAATGCTACAGCGAGTTTGGGAAGAAATTGACTTCCGGTTGGATGTGTACAGGATAACCAACGGAAGCTGCATACATCATCTTTCGTTGAACGTAAAAAAACTTGATGTGTTTCCCTATAAAATAACATTAGACCCAGCCCTGTATCGTCTGTAAATAAATTTATATGAATTTTTAAAGTTGTTAAGTTCCTTTTTGAAACAGCGTGTGTTCACGGAAATTAAGAATAGATTATACTGCGTACTGTCTGGAAGGCAATACGAAAGGCGTCCACGCTATCTTCCTGCACTTTAACGAGACATCAGTGAGCTGCGAGTGCGCAAGGTTCTCCCCCCCTGCCACGTACCTGCAGTTTCTTTCTGTAGCAGGCTGTGTGGCGGCGAGGGAAGGAGTGAAAAGCGGAAAGCGAGCAGGGGGTTGGTGGCGGGCCCTCCATTTGGTGGAGAGCCACATTCATTTGCCGTGTTCGCTCCAGGGGAGGCGGGCGAGGGGCGAGGAGGCCGCAGCCTGGAGCCTGGAGGCTGGAGCCTGGAACCTGCTCTGCAGGCAGAGAAGGGAGCCACGTGCGATGAGAGAACCATCCCGTGTCCCGTCTCTGGACGAGCACCGGCCCTGAAGTTCGCACTCGATCACGATGGACACGACATCGAGAGGCACACATTTAGCGTTTCCTGCACTTTCCAAAAACAACAGATCACTCACGACATGGGAATGGAAAACAACGAGTTGTAGATTCGGATTCGTTTTATTTGTTTGCAGTTTTGCAAATACACGCTGAAATACGAGGGCTGTCCAGAAAGTAAGTTCCGATTGATTGCGAAATGGGAACCATAGTGAAAATCAGAAGTGTTTTATTTGCAACAGTTAGCTACACCTTCCAGCTACTTCTCTACGTAGTCGCCGTGCTGACTTCGACATTTGTCGTAGCGTTGTGCCAACTTTCCAATACCCTCACCATAGAATGCAGCCGCCAGTGCTTTCCGCCAATTCTCTACGCTGGCCTACACATCGTTGTCTGTGCCAAAATTTTGTCTTCATAGCCAGCTGTTCATGTGAGCACAGATGAAACTCAGAGGGAGACAATTACGGGCTGTATTGAGGGCAATCAAACGTTTCCTACCGAAAACGATGCAGGAGCATCTTCGTTGCCCCTGCCGAATGCGGCTGAGAATTGTCTCGAAGAAGAAACCGCACGACAGTTATGTTACGTTGGCAGCATAGCTTCAGGCGAAATTTCTCATCAGGCCCTCGTACTTGGCGGGAGACACTACTTTCTAGACATCTTTACGCGCTCACTGTGAGCTCAGAAATGGTAAGAGCGACGTGATGCTACCTAGGGTCATACTAGAGACACTGCCCAACACATCTGTTCAAAATGGTTCAAATAGCTCTGAGCACTATGGGACTTAACATCTGAGGTCATCAATCCCCTAGAATTTAGAACTACTTAAACTTAACTAACCAAGGACATCACACACATCCATGGCCGAGGCAGGATTCGAACATGCGACCGTAGCAGTCCCGCGGTTCCGGACTGAAGCGCCTAGAACCGCTCGGCCACCTCGGCCGGCCCCAACACAACTGTGCAAAGCTTTATCGGATTTTCATAGTAGTTTCCATTTCGCGAACGATTGGAACTTACTATCAGGACACCCCTCGTATATGCGCAAGTTAGAGACATAATATCGGATAGAGTGGAGGTGGTAGCTCGTTTGCAGTCAACTGCAATCGTGTTGGCGAAATGGCGGAGTGCGGCGGGCAGCGATGTCGGTGACTTCCAGCACGGTCTCCGCGCGTCTCTTTCTCCTTTCCTGTCGTGCTCTGCTCCTGTTCTGGACAGCGGAAGGCACCAGGCAACCGAGTGCGTCAAAGGCAGGACGCGACCGGCGACGCAGGCGAGTGAACGTTCGCAAACGTGTCGCGCGATTTCGGTCCCTGAGACGTGCGTCTACCGATTTCGCAATCTCACGTCTCCTGTTTCGTCGCGCAACATTTCGACCGCGTGCACGTTTTCAGAAACACGCCGTCAGTCTTTCTGTCCCGCATTCGGAGGCTTCCACCGAGAATAGGAGTCGTTTCTCAATTTGAATGCCTTGCTTTTGATTGACAGTGTGGTCAAAACACAAAGTATCGATAAGTAATTTAAGAGTACTACGCGCCTTTTCGACCCTGCGACATGACAAGTTCCGAATGCAAAAAGAAAACTGCATTAGAAACGTCAGTAAGCATCAGTCGAGTGAAATGCCTAAAACTGGTGGCGTCTTCCAGTCTGAAATGTCACTAAAAACTTATTTACGAATCTACATTCTTCTGCGAACAACTCTGAGCCGTGCGTGGCTCGTGTTCCCGCCATCGTTCCCGCCACCATCTATTTTACATCTTGAATGAGATTTTCACTCTGCAGCGAAGTGTGCGCTGATATGAAACTTCCTGGTAGATTAAAACTGTGTGCCGTACCGAGACTCGAACTCGGGACCTTTGCCTTTCGCGGGCATGTGCGCTACCATCTGGTCTACCCAAGTACGACTCACAGTTTCAGGACAGCTTCTGTTAAGTTTGGAAAGTAGGAGACGTGGTACTGGCGACTACTTGCCCGCCAAGGCAAAGGTCGCGGGTTCGAGTCTCGGTCCGGCACACAGTTTCAATGTGCCAGAAAGTTTTTTTTATTTTACACCCTGTTTTTAACGTACTTCCGCCTTACTACGTCAATTTGAATTACTGCTGTCAGTCAGTTGCTGCTTTCCCTGACGCTAGCAGCGCGTATCGATACATCCCCTCTCGTAGTATCTTTTCAAATGGTTCAAATGGCTCTGAGCACTATGGGACCCAACTGCTGAGGTCATTAGTCCCCTAGAACTTAGAACTAGTTAAACCTAACTAACCTAAGGACATCACAAACATCCATGCCCAAGGCAGGATTCGAACCTGCGACCGTAGCGGTCTTGCGGTTCCAGACTGCAGCGCCTTTAACCGCACGGCCACTTCGGCCGGCTGTATCTTTTCTCGACTGCTATTACTTCCTGGGCGTTGTCTGTCGTAGGCCAGTTCTGTCGGCGAGTTCGGGTCTGCCAGTCAGTTGGAACGCGTCTGGAGTAATGTGGCACTGGTGCAGTCGGGTTGGAGCAGCAATGAGGTCTGCGTCGACATGGCTCTCCCGACCATTGCCGCCACGCACCACTTGAGCCGTGCCACGCTCTTGGTGGATCGTCGGTCGGTCGTCCTACCAGACGACGCGTTTTGGCTCGCCGATCATTCATGAGTCGGCTGTGTGTGTACATCGACTCCCGATTTGTCTTTGTGCGTGCTTAGTTACTTTTGGGTATCGTTCAGGTCTTCGTGCAAGTGCTTGTCAGGTTGTGTGTGTGTAGTTCGCGTTATTTCCACTGACGAATATTTTAGATGTTCTCAGCATTCTGAGAGGGGTCGGTCGGTTGGTGCCGACCAGGGAGGATATCTCCGTGTGGTGCGGTCGGCTGGGTCCGCTGGCGGCCCCTGCGCAGTTTCGGAGCGTGTGTGGAGCTGTCCGATCGCTACGAGCTTCGTGGCTCACCGACCCAGGACGTCAAAGTTGAGTAGTGGTTTCAACTACCCAAGCCACGTCCATGCATGTTGTTGTGGTTCGTTTCGGTGGTTTGCTGTTGGGGAGGTTTTCCTGTGAGCAACACCGAGTGTTTCTGCTGCTGAAATTTAGCCGCCATGCAGTGCAATTAACTATTTTGGTTGACTACAGTTCGATTGCACCAGTGGAATTTTCTGCCCTGGGCAGTTTTCTTTTGGTTGAAGTTAACTATATTACTGTGTCTGAAATTCAAATGTACCAGCGGCATTTTCTGCCTAGTGGCCGTTAGTGTTCCGGTTACCTGCCCTGGCCACTGACGTAATTTCAGGCAGCGTCCTTTCCTCACCTGTTGTCGCTGTCGAACATGGTGTGTAATTTTGCCAGCTAATACATACTCCATTGTGGATCATCACGTTTGTAACCTTTTCTGTTTGAGTTCTCACGTACTGATTGATGGGAAGCGTTGTGTCGGACGGTCCGTGGCTGTCCCCTGGCTGGGTTCCGACGGATCAAGTGTAGTTGAGCTCACCACCTGTCTCGCCTAAGTTAACGAGGGCAGACCGATCTCCCTGGAGGCTTCTGAGTGCCACTGGTGTTTAATTATCTGTTTTCAGCTACTTAAAATTTAAGGCTTATGGTTACTTTTCTTTTTCTTAAAAGTTTTGCAAAATTAATTCTTAAATTTATCTTTCAAGCTTCAACATTGCGCCCTTCTGCCTTTAAAAGATTATGGTAATATATTGTAAAATTATGAAACTTAATAGTGGCGTTCAGCCATTGGTATTGCACCTTGCATATATTTGTCCTATCATTTAGCCGTGATATATATATTTTTTAAATTTATTTTATTTGCCTTTTAATTGCATATTTATCTTGTCGATGTTTAATATTTCTTGTTTTTAAACATTGTGGCCTTCTGCTTTTAAAAGTCTGTCGTAGTATATTCTAAAATTTTGAAACTTAATTGTGGACTTCAGCTATTTGTATTGCACCTTGCATATGTTTGTTCTATCTACATCGTGGTGATGTTTTTTTTTATTGTTTAGTTGCTATCTTAATTGGATTTTTATCTTATTGGTTTAAGATTTCTTGTTTGGAGGCCTTCAAATTTTTCAAATGTGAGTGAAATCTTATGGGACTTAACTGCTAAGGTCATCACTACCTAAGCATACACACTACTTAACCTAAATTATCCTAAGGACAAACACACACACCCATGCCCGAGGGAGGACTCGAACCTCCGCCGGAACCAACCGCACAATCCATGACTGCAGCGCCCTAGACCGCCTTTTTTTTTAATCTCATTTTATTCGTTTTCGTTCGTTGTATCTGCTCGGCGCGGACGTCGCAAGACACCCGTCTCGGTTCGTTGTTGATCCATTAACTCAGTTTTTTTTATTACAGAGGGCAGCTAACCCTCTGATCGAACACGCTGAGTTACCGCGCCGGCAGACCGCTCGGCTAATCCCGCGCGGCTGGAAGCCTTCAGCCGTGGAAGAGTTGCATTTGGTAAAGGTCCGGCTTCGTGCCGCTTTGGTTGTAAAAGTGTTATTAAATTACAATAAATTACAATTAGATGATGAAACTGACCCCAACCTATTTGGCCCTTTCCACAATGCTAATTACCAGTTCTGCCCAGCGAGTTTAGCGGGCGTATCACCCAGGTATTCCGATTTCGTGTCCTTTGATTCGAAATTAGCACCAACAATAGACTCGTTCCGCGCGCAACGGCGTCACTCACCCACTCAGAGTGACGAATGGAAAGTGAGTGTGGCAGACGCTCTGACGGCGACGCAGTCGCTCGCGCCGGGCAGGGCTCGCGTAACGGTGCAGCGGCGACGGACTGCACCGGCCTCTTCAGTCTATGTGAGTTGTGTGCGCTACGTGACAGTAATGGATTACTTTCAAACCATAGTACAGACGACAGTGGACAGCCGAGAAGAGAATACTACACGCAGTTTTAAGAATGATCCTTCGCCTGTTATCGAAGAGTTAGCAGACGGTTAGTACCTTTAAGTCAACGCAAAAAATTTGACTACGGTAACCTTTATCAGGTTCGATTGCAAACGTAACACTGTACGTGAATGTTCACCTCTAGACACGTTGTGGCACGTAATTAGGCGCTACAGTCTGGAACCGCGCGACCGCAACGGTCGCAGGTTCCAGTCCTGCCTCGGCCATGGATGTGTGTGATGTCCTTTGGTTAGTTACGTTTAAGTAGTTCTAAGTTCTTGGGGACCTATGACCTCAGAAGTTAAGTCTCATAACGCTCAGAGCCAGTTGAACCATTTTTGAACGTAATTAGGGTTCTATTCCGTCTAGAGCCATCTCTGCAGCAGAAGTCTGAGGGTTTAAACGGGCGAAAGGAAGCCTGACGCGGAGGGCAGATAACAGGCTGCAGTCTCGCAGCGCCGGTGAGTCAGCACCATCGTCTCCCTCAGCGGTCGGAAAACGGGCAGGTATGAGGGCCAGCCGGTCGTGCGTAACGCGCCACTGCTGGCGACGTGACACGCGCGTCTGGAGAGACGCTGGACTCGACTGACTGCCAGACCGCGCCTACACTGAACAACGTCGACGACAGTTTCTGCTACGTGTTACGACCGCAGGCTCAAAAGAGTCGCCTGTGGCTGTGTCGATGCGGACCGAGGCCAGCCAGCTGCCGCAAGCCGCCGGTCTCCCTGCGCTCATTTCGAGTCTTTAGTCACATCTGCAGGTAACGTCTCTTCCTTTACTTGTTACGTTAATGAAATTAGAATTCTATTAATACCTCCAGCTGCCGACGGGCGTTAATATATATATATCAACGGGGACATGTGAAAATGTGTGCCCCGACAGGGACTCGAACCCGGGATCTCCTGCTTACATGGCAGATATATATCAACGCCTGTCAGCAGCTGGAGGTATTAATATGATTCTAATTTCATTCTAGGTGGCTGCAGGTCATCAATGGTGTCTGTTCTTTCGGACATGTAAGTTCAAAAAAATGTTCAAATGTGTGTGAAATCTTATGGGACGTAACTGCTAAGGTCATCAGTCCCTAATCTTTACAAACTACTCAACCTAAATTATCCTAAGGACAAACACACACACCCATGCCCGAGGGAGGACTCGAACCTCCGCCGGGACCAGCCGCACAGTCCATGACTGTAGCGCCTTAAACCGCTCGGCTAATCCCGCGCGGCGGACATGTAAACGAAATTTCGTGTAAATTTTCCAAGATTGCTTTATACAAAAGTAATTGTAAAACACCGCTCATGAGCTCGCATAAACGCCAAACTATTACATGTCTCCCATTACAAACACAGTCATGTTTTGCTGATTGAAGTTGTAAGTCGGCTGTTTAGGTTTTTATATTGGTAAAGCCACGTAGCGCTCTGTATGAAAATCACTGGCTGTGCTGTGTGCAGTCCGTGGCTGGTTTGCATTGTTGAAATTTGCTATTGTAGTGTTGGGCAGTTGGATGTGAACAGCGCGTAGCGTTGCGCAGTTGGAGGTGAGCCGCCAGCAGTGGTGGATGTGGGGAGAGAGATGGCGGAGTTTTGAGAGCGGATGATCTGGATGTGTGTCCATCAGAGACAGTAAATTTGTAAGACTGGATGTCATGAACTGATATATATATATTATGACTTTTGAACTAGTAAAGTCATCAGAAGATCAAAACAAATTGGAGAACAATTTAGGAAAGATATCTGTATGGTGCGAAAATTGGCAGTTGACCCTAAACAAAGAAAAGTGTAAGGTCATCCACACGTGTGCTAAAAGGAGTCCGTTAAAGTTCGGTTACACGATAAATCAGTCAAATGTAAAGGCCGTAAATTCAACTAAATACCTAGGAATCACAATTATGAACAACTTAAATTGGAAGGAACACATAAGAATGTTGTGGGGAAGGCTAACCAAAGACTACGTTTTATTGGCAACGCACGTAGAAAATGTAACAGGTCTACTAAGGATACTGCCTACACTACGCTTGTTGGTCCTGTTTTAGAATACTTCAAAATTGGCTCTAAGCACTATGGGACTTAACATCTGACGTCATCAGTCCCCTAGACTTAGAACTAATTAAACCTAACTAATATAAGGACATCACACAGAATCATGCCCGAGGCAGGATTCGAACATGCGACCGTAGCAGCAACGCTGTTCCGGACTGAAGCGCATAGAACCGCTCGGCCACAGCGGCCGGCTTTAGAACACTGCTGCGCGATGTGGGATCCTTACCAGATGGGATTGACGGAGAACATCGAAAAAGTTCAAAGAAGAGCACTACGTTCTGTATTATGGCGAAATAGGGAGAGAGTGTCACTGAAATGATATAGGATTTGGGATGGAGATCATGAAAACAAAACAAAAATGTTCAAATGTGTGTGAAATCTTATGGGACTTAACTGCTAAGGTCATCAGTCCCTAAGCCTACACACTACTTAACCTAAATCATCCTAAGGACAAACACAGACACCAATGCCGAGGGAGGACTCGAACGTCCGCCGGGACCAGCCGCACAGTCCATGACTGCAGCGCCTGAGACCGCTCGGCTATTTCCGCACCATCATGAAAGCAAAGGCGTTTTTCGTTGCGGAGGATGTTCTCACAAAATTCCAATCACCAACTTCCTCCAAATGCGAAAATATTTTGTTGACGCCTACCTACATAGCGAGGAACGATCAGCATGATAAAATAAGGGAAATCAGAGCTCATCGGAAAGACAAAGGTGTTCGTTCTTTCGCGCGCTATGCGAGATTGGAATAATAGAGAATTTTGAAGGTGGTTCGATGAACCCTCTGCCATGCACTTAAATGTCATTTTCAGAGTACGCATGTAGATGTGGATGTAGAAACGAAGTTTTTCTGCTGAGTTGAGTGAGTTCGACCTGTCATCGTGACGTACGAGCCGCGGCCTGTCTTTCCCGTAGACCTCGAGTCATCTCGTCCGCCGCACCTCGCGAACGCTCGGGTCTGTGCAGGGAAATCAATATTTAATTGTGAAGCTACCCAGTAAAGGTCGCGATTTTGTGGTGTGCTGTCGAGAACTGGCACGGTTTTAAACACGCTGTCAAGAGTTGTTAATTTCGCCCGAAATAGTTACTAGCTCAGCTGCTGGCACTCGAAAGACCTGAAGTGACAGCACGTGTAGTGGCGCACGCGCTAGGGCCTGCCTTTCTCGCGGGCCTCGCACGCCCCTTATGTACGCCAGCACACACAGGTACTAGAGTTAAATCGACGTCAGTAAAATGAGTGGAGTGGCCTCCATATCGAGTTTGTCGAGTCGCCGGCGAAGAGATGGCGAGGAAGCAGGAGAGTGGCCGGTGCGCACCGAGGCCGGAGTAGAAGCCGGCAGCGGCGCGCGTGCGGGCGCCAGGACAAAGGCAGGGCGGAGCGGAGCAGAAGGCCTGGCTGCGCCGCGCCGCGCCGCGATCAATACGCGGGCCGCCGCGGGCCCCGGCTGGGGGCGTGGCGCGGCCCGCCACTGCTGGCCTCGTTCTGCGTCGACGCGCTCCCTACGACTTACCCACCGAGCACATTCTCTCCTGGCGAACGCCTGCCTGCCGTCCTGGCGCCCAACAATGCTACTGCAATTAGAGCGAGCACTACAACTGATGATGGTGAGCAGAGATGGGTAGCTCACGAACGAACGGGTGCAAAGGAACGGTTCACCAAGATGAACGACAGGACCGAGGAACGAATTCCAAGGAACGATCGGTTCATAGTTCACTTCGGTCGCTGCGGTCTGCTTATAGCTCCCGGGCACGAGGAACGATCGGTTCATAGTCCACTAGTTCACTTCGGTCGCGGCAGTCACTTCGGCAGTTCTCGTTCCAGCCTCGGTCGCGTGCTCGTCTCAGTCTCGGTCTCCCTCGGCCGCACCCGCCGTTCTTCGCATGACCACCTGTCTCAGTTCCACTGCCGACTGCTCCTAGTTAGTTCAGTATCCAGTTGTTCGTTTCGTTAGCTGCGCTCGCCCATTTTACATGTCTTCCAAACTGTTCTTGCACTTGGGTCTGGCTATTCAGCGTCCACGACCGGTAATCAAAAAGTATTTTATAGTTACGTAAATTACATAAAAATTACGTTGTAGGTGACAGGTACGTCTTTTCAGGTAACAAAAGGGCGTATCAGCTCACTTCATTATATCGATGGACAGCAAAAATGGCTCTGAGCACTATGGGACTTAACATCTGTGGTCATCAGTCCCCTAGAACTTAGAACTACTTAAACCTAACTAACCTAAGGACTTTACAGACATCCATGCCCGAGGCAGGATTCGAACCTGCAACCGTAGCGGTCACGCGGTTCCAGACTGAAGCGCCTAGAACCGCACGGCCACACCGGCCGGCGATGAACAGCAGAAGACATACTTATAACAAGGCAAGTTTTTTGTTATTCATATGTTGTTTTTTTTTGGCTTCATCGACTTGATTTAGCAACTAACTTTCAATAATTTGCTTAATTTTCAGTGTAACAAAATTCATATAAAACTATTTTCGTGTATCTTTCATATACAAAACATTACATTTAGGAAGGCTCTAATTATTTTTAAGTTTGGTTGTTTCCAATTTGCATTACCTGCTAGTTTGGTTTGTTCGAAAAAAAAGAACGTGGTTTGTGGGTCATTTTGATTCAGTAGGAAAAGCGGTGCCTCTCCATTTGAAAAGACATAGATTGCCATAAAATCGTATTTACTTAATATCTCAAAAACATTTGTTCAGAAGGAGCTTTCAAACTAAAAACTTTATTACTGCGAACTTTATTATTATTATTATTGCTGCATTAACTTCAATAATGTAACATAAAAACCTAATTTTTACTAAACATGTGACCCAAGTATGATGAGAAAATCACATTTTATTTTATGTTTCCATAAAGTCTATTTCGCCTACGAACTCAGAGAAAACGTGAAGTATATATAGGCTGTAAACGAATATTGTTTACAACGTAGCATTGCTATGCAGTGGAAGTCGAAACGAAGAATTTTATACAAGACACTTGTGGTCTATTAAGTTGGGAAACAGCCACCAACAGGTTTACAAGGCTACATGTGCTATAGCCCATGCGCGTCGCGTGAGATTTTCATGTTCTCTTCTCCAGCTCTCTACACATCGTCATCGATTGTTTCGCCATTGTTGCTTGCATTAGCTTGTTATTTCTTCACTGCCTAATTATTACATGTTTGTCTGTTTGTTGTATCTGCTCGTAACGGGCAACACATCGTCCATAATTGGCGAGCAGTCTGTAATCGGGGCCTGTTTTCCGTGCGCGACCCTATATTATTTCCCTGCGATCAGCCATACAACGCTACAGTTGGCTAAATCAGAATCACAGAAATTACTTCTAAAAGTGTGTAAGAATTCTGTAATGAATAAAAACTCTATACTCCAGGCGGTAGGCAAGTGCCCTCCATCCTTCAGTCACCTACACTACTGGTTTTCAGTTTTTCATAAGAACCATATACCAAGCACAAATGAACGGTGAACGAGTAAAAATGAACGGTTCCCAAGAAAGAACGATCAGCAGTGAATTAGTTCCGAAGGATGAACGACTTTGCCCATCTCTAATGGTGAGCATCGTGAAATTGCGAAAACAGCATTGAAAGAGGGAAAATGTAGCACAGTTCAAGTCAAACCTTTTACCCAGTTAAAAAAAAATACGATATGTATGAAATAGCTTAAAGGTAAAATAGTTAACATACTGGAATTCTGAAAAAGGGACAAGTTAATTAACAGTAAAACGAACTGAGATAGAACTAGGAAAAAGATTCGCCGATTATTTTGAGTGCAGTGCATCATTATACGGCAGTGACTGACGGAAACTCTAAAAGAAATACTAAAATAGTAGGACGTGTTTGAGGTCTGATTGTCGAGAAAATTGCTGCAACTGTACTGGAGTGTTAGAACGCGACATTTGTTTGTTGTTGTGGTCTTCAGTCCTGAGACTGGTCTCATGCAGCTCTCCATGCTACTCTATCCTGTGCTAGCGTCTTCATCTCCCAGTACCTACTGCAACCTGCATCCTTCTGAATCTGCTTATTGTATTCATCTCTTGGTTTCCCTCTATGATTTTTAGACCCCACGGTTCCCTCCAGTACTAAATTGGTGATCCGTTAATGCCTCAGAACGTGTCCTACCAACCGATCCCTTCTTCTAGTCAAGTTATGCCACAAACTCCCCTTCTCCACAATTCTATTCAATACCTCCTCATTAGTTACGTGATCTACCCATCTAATCTTCAGCATTCTTCAGTAGCACCACATTTCGAAAGCTTCTATTGTCTTCTTGTCAAAACTATTTATCGTCCATCTTTCACTTCCATACATTGCTACACTCCATACAAATATTTTCAGAAACGACTTCCTGACACTTAAATCAATACTCGATGTTAACCAATTTCTCTTCTTGAGAAACGCTTTCCTTGCCATTGCCAGTCTACATTTTACATCCTCTCTACTTCGACCATCATCAGTTATTTTGCTCCCCAAATAGCAAAACTCCTTTACTATTTTAAGTGTCTCATTTCCTAATCTAATTTCCTCACCATCACCCGATTTAATTCGACTACATTCCATTATCCTAGTTTTACTTTTGTTGATCTTCATCTTATATCCTACTTTCAAGACACTGTCCATTCCGTTCAACTGCTCTTCCAAGCCCTTTGCTGTCTCTGCGTGCGGTTCTAGGCGCTCCAGTCCGGAGCCGCGCTGCTGCTGCGGTCGCAGGTTCGAATCCTGCCTCGGGCAAGGGTGTGTGTGATGTCCTTAGGTTAGTTAGGTTTAAGTAGTTCTACGTTCTAGGGGACTGATGACCTCAGCAGTTAAGTCCCATAGTGCTCAGAGCCAAGATTCCAAGTATTCAGTGGCGTCATCTATGAGGAAGACAGCAGGCCGGTGTGGAGCTGTGTCGCTAGGGGGACGCTGCGACCGCCGCTGCCTGCTCTGCAGACAGTTGCGTTTGCCGCGCGCACACAGCATAGCACCGCATAAAGCTGTGTTCTGTGGCCGTGTGTAGGCGACGCGCCGCCGTCACGCCTAAGCGCGGAGCTGACATCGACCTCATCTCCCAACAGCCTCTCGTAGCGAAGCTGCACGAGGCCCGCCACTTGCGTCGGGAACACTAGATGTCGCAGGGCTGGACAGCGCACACCCACACACACGCACATTTCCAAGAAAGCATATTCCGTTCGCTTCTGCGCCTTTTCACTCACGTTTATCCTGTGCATGTCTGCCTCGATAGCTGAGTGTTCAGCGTGACGGATTGCCGTCCTACGGGCCCGGGTTCGACTCCCGGCTGGGTCGGAGACTTTCTCCGCTCAGGGACTGCGTGTAGTGTTGTCTTCATCATCATTTCATCCCCATCCGGCGCGCAGGTCGCCCAATGTGGCGTCGAATGTAATAAGACCTGCACCAAGGCGGCCGGACCTGCCCCGCAAGGGGCCTCCCGGCCAATGACGCCACACGCTCATTTGCATACGTGTCCTTAAGTACAGCCATTTGAATCCGTTTAATGCATTTCACTCTTGGTCTGGGTCTACCGTTTGTAACGCCACATTTCTATCCGTTCCAAACTGACAATCCCTTGTCGCGTAACGATATGTCTGTCCTCTGTAGCGATTTCTTCTTCTAGTACGATTTTGCCGTAAGTTTCTTTCTTCGCTAATTCGATTCAGTCCCACGTCATTAGTTGATTAGTCTAATCTTCAGCATTTTCCTGCTGTACGACATTTCCGAAGCTTCTGTTCTTGTCTGGTCTGCATATTGTCCGCGCTCCGTTTCGGTAGAAGGCTACACTCCAGATATTGTCTCTCTGCAACCCCCCCCCCCCCCCCTCTCCCCTTCCCAACCCTCAGACAAAAGTAACACGCCGTTACCCTTAACGAGCTACTTGTGTAGCGATTTACTATTAAACCAAAACATTTCGTGTAATTTGTTTGTGTCAGTTCTTACTACATCGCTTCAACATTAACTTCCAGTTTCTTGGAACTGGTTCAAATGGCTCTGAGCACTATGCGACTTAGCATCTGAGGTTATCAGTCCCCTACACTTCGAACTACTTAAACCTAACTAACCAAAGGACATCACACACATCCATGGCCGAGGCAGGATTCGAACCTGCGACCGCTGCAGCAGCAAGGTTGCTGACTTGAGCGCCTATAACCGCTCGGACACCAATAAACTGGAATTGGAATCAACATATCATCCGGAAAGTATTTGCAGAAGAATTTGAGAAGCTCCAAGATTTCAAACACAGGTCTGCAGATCAAGTTCTTTCTTAATGTTCAGTCTTCTGAATTGTGTGACGAATTTCTCCCTTGCGCCAAGCTCTTCGCGTCAGAGAAGACGTATAGAATCCGGTCATCTAGAGTTATTTGTTCGATATCTCGCAATATCACTATCCACCGCCAGTTTTTAGCTTCTACGACTGCGTCTAGGACCGTGGAAGTCTCGATGACGTCTCAACTAGTGGCGGTGGTGGTGTTTCAAGAGTGCACATAAACGCTGAATCTTGGGTAATTTCATATTTTGTTGCCATCGACACCAGTAACATCTACATCTACATCTATACTCCGCGAGCCACCTTACGGTGTGTGGCGGAGGGTACTTATTGTACCACTATCTGATCCCCCCTTCCCTGTTCCATTCACGAATTGTGCGTGGAAAGAACGACTGCTTGTAAGTCTCCGTATTTGCTCTAATTTCTCGGATCTTTTCGTTGTGATCATTACGCGAGATATATGTGGGCGGTAGTAATATGTTGCCCATCTCTTCCCGGAATGTGCTCTCTCGTAATTTCGATAATAAACCTCTCCGTATTGCGTAACGCCTTTCTTGAAGTGTCCGCCACTGGAGCTTGTTCAGCATCTCCGTAACGCTCTCGCGCTGACTAAATGTCCCCATGACGAATCGCGCTGCTTTTCGCTGGATCATGTCTATCTCTTCTATTAATCCAACCTGGTAAGGGTCCCATACTGATGAGCAATACTCAAGAATCGGACGAACAAGCGTTTTGTAAGCTACTTCTTTCGTCGATGAGTCACATTTTCTTAGAATTCTTCCTATGAATCTCAACCTGGCGCCTGCTTTTCCCACTATTTGTTTTATGTGATCATTCCACTTCAGATCGCTCCGGATAGTAACTCCTAAGTATTTTACGGTCGTTACCGCTTCCAATGATTTACCACCTATGGCATAATCGTACTGGAATGGATTTCTGCCCCTATGTATGCGCATTATATTACATTTATCTACGTTTAGGGAAAGCTGCCAGCTGTCGCACCATGCATTAATCCTCTGCAGGTCCTCCTGGAGTACGTACGAGACTTCTGATGTTGCTACTTTCTTGTAGACAACCGTGTCATCTGCAAATAGCCTCACGGAGCTACCGATGTTGTCAACTAAGTCATTTATGTATATTGTAAACAATAAAGGTCCTATCACGCTTCCCTGCGGTACTCCCGAAATTACCTCTACATCTGCAGATTTTGAACCGTTAAGAATGACATGTTGTGTTCTTTCTTCTAGGAAATCCTGAATCCAATCACAAACCTGGTCCGATATTCCGTAAGCTCGTATTTTTTTCACTAAACGTAAGTGCGGAACCGTATCAAATGCCTTCCTGAAGTCCAGGAATACGGCATCAATCTGCTCGCCAGTGTCTACGGCACTGTGAATTTCTTGGGCAAATAGGGCGAGCTGAGTTTCACATGATCTCTGTTTGCGGAATCCATGTTGGTTATGATGAAGGAGATTTGTATTATCTAAGAACGTCATAATACGAGAACACAAAACATGTTCCATTATTCTACAACAGATTGACGTAAGCGAAATAGGCCTATAATTATTCGCATCTGATTTATGACCCTTCTTGAAAATGGGAACGACCTGCGCTTTCTTCCAGTCGCTAGGTACTTTACGTTCTTCCAGCGATCTACGATAAATTGCTGATAGAAAGGGGGCAAGTTCTTTAGCATAATCACTGTAGAATCTTAAGGGTATCTCGTCTGGTCCGGATGCTTTTCCGCTACTAAGTGATAGCAGTTGTTTTTCAATTCCGATATCGTTTATTTCAATATTTTCCATTTTGGCGTCCGTGCGACGGCTGAAGTCAGGGACCGTGTTACGATTTTCCGCAGTGAAACAGTTTCGGAACACTGAATTCAGTATTTCTGCCTTTCTTCGGTCGTCCTCTGTTTCGGTTCCATCGTGGTCAACGAGTGACTGAATAGGGGATTTAGATCCGCTTACCGATTTTACGTATGACCAAAACTTTTTAGGGTTCTTGTTTAGATTGTTTGCCAATGTTTTATGTTCGAATTCGTTGAATGCTTCTCTCATTGCTCTCTTTACGCTCTTTTTCGCTTCGTTCAGCTTTTCCTTATCAGCTATGATTCGACTACTCTTAAACCTATGATGAAGCTTTCTTTGTTTCCGTAGTACCTTTCGTACATGATTGTTATACCACGGTGGATCTTTCCCCTCGCTTTGGACCTTAGTCGGTACGAACTTATCTAAGGCGTACTGGACGATGTTTCTGAATTTTTTCCATTTTTGTTCCACATCCTCTTCCTCAGAAATGAACGTTTGATGGTGGTCACTCAGATATTCTGCGATTTGTGCCCTATCACTCTTGTTAAGCAAATATATTTTCCTTCCTTTCTTGGCATTTCTTATTACACCTGTAGTCATTGATGCAACCACTGACTTATGATCACTGATACCCTCTTCTACATTCACGGAGTCGAAAAGTTCCGGTCTATTTGTTGCTATGAGATCTAAAACGTTAGCTTCACGAGTTGGTTCTCTAACTATCTGCTCGAAGTAATTCTCGGACAAGGCAGTCAGGATAATGTCACAAGAGTCTCTGTCCCTGGCTCCAGTTCTGATTGTGTGACTATCCCATTCTATACCTGGTAGATTGAAGTCTCCCCCTATTACAATAGTATGATCACGAAACTTCTTCACGACGTTCTGCAGGTTCTCTCTGAGGCGCTCAACTACTACGGTTGCTGATGCAGGTGGTCTATAGAAGCATCCGACTATCATATCTGACCCACCTTTGATACTTAACTTAACCCAGATTATTTCACATTCGCATTCGCTAATAACTTCACTGGATATTATTGAATTCTTTACTGCTATAAATACTCCTCCACCATTGGCGTTTATCCTATCCTTGCGGTATATATTCCATTCTGTGTCTAGGATTTCGTTACTGTTCACTTCCGGTTTTAACCAACTTTCCGTTCCTAATACTATATGCGCACTATTTCCTTCAATAAGAGATACTAATTCAGGAACCTTGCCCTGGATACTCCTGCAGTTTACCAATATTACGTTAACTTTTCCTGTTTTTGGTCTCTGAGGACGGACATTCTTTATCAACGATGATAATGTCCTCTCTGGTAAGCCGTCAGGTATTTTATCGTTTTAACAAATAAATCACATCGCAGTATCTTCGTCGCCCGAAGACCTCGAGTCTTACAACTTCACTTTATATGTTACCAGTAGACACTGGATTATATGCATCTGAATGTTGCATATTCATCTGCATTTTTGACTCCTTTCCACCGGTTATTGCATATTTTAATTAAAAACAAGTGCCAATGCATATTTTCCCTCTATGTGTACAATATTTTAAAAATTTAGACGGCCGGACTCTAGCTCGATCTAGTTTTGATGTCTCACAGATTGACCGAGAGCTAGAACTGCGTGCAACCGCTAACGGAGAGGTCACTGCCTAGCGAAATCGTTACAAAAGAGGAACAGGAACAGGCAGACAGAGTCAATGCGCCCGCGCCCTCGGTGAATCCCCGCCGCTGTCATATCGTGACTCGCCGGCAACAATTAAACTACGCAAGGCCTTCAGTAGCACGTCCACTGTTTCAGTTTAGGTTTCTATTTGCTTGTACACATTTGAACGTGTTTACGACGCGTAGCCTGTAACGTGTTGTGCGCCATGCCGCCCGAAAAAACAAACGTCGTTTCGTGGATAGCTGATCATCCTGGAATTGTTCCATACGGTCGAATTTGCGAGAAAAACGTTTCGTCCAAAAAAAAGTGTCAAATAGACCAGCATGTCGAGACAATTCTTCATATCGCAGGAATGCAGAATAAAGGACCACGACAACAACTTTTGACAACAGCAAGTTACAGTAGCAGGGATTTGTCCAAGGTAGCCAAAGAAGTCGGTTTCACATGGATCTATGTGAAGCATTCATTGCAAGCAATATTCCTCTTCACAATCGTACAAACCCTATTATCAAAGGCTTCCTGCGCAAATATTGCTTAAATCAAAATATACCAGATGAATCAACATTGCGTAAAAATTACATAGCGACAATTTACGTAAACTTTCTCGAAGAAATACGCAATGAATTCAAGGACAGCATTATCTGGATCTGAGTTGACGAAATTACAGACACTTGTGGCCGTTACATTGCAAATTTAATTGTTGGTGCTTTAAAAGCGGAGCCTTCTTCTTCCTATTTAGCGGTCTGCAAAGAACTTGAACAAGTAAATCATTCTAAGATCGCCGGATTTGTGAATGAGGGTATTAGAAAAATATTTCTAGAATCTCTGCAGATGAAAGGGTGTTTGAGTTCATTTCAGATGCTGCTCCCTATATGATCAAAGCAGGAAAAGCCCTCGCAGTATTTTATGCCAATTTGATTCATGTGACGTGCTTTGCTCATCGAGTACATCGCTTTGCTGAGGAAGTATGTTCCACGTTTGTGACTCTAAATAAACAGATTTCATCCACAAAGAAAGTATTTCTAAAGGCTCCTGCTCGCATCAAGACGTACGAAGAAAAAGTAACAGGTGTGCCTTTACTTCCAGATCTAGTGGTAGCTGGTTAGGGTAAGTGGGTCGAAGCTGTGTTGTTTTGCAGTGAACATTTCGAGGCCATTAGAGGGATAGTAAGCGACTTCGATAGTGCAGACGCTTTGGCGGTTTGCCAGTGCAAGGAAGCTTTTAAAGGGTCCGGTATTAAGAAAGACAGTGCTGTGATTAGCACTCATTTTGCCTATATAGCTGCAAGTATCAAAAAGTTTGGTACTCAAGGTTTGGCGTTGAATGAATCTATTCAGTTAACGAATAAAATTACTGTAGTGCACTTCTCATTGCCCGAGGTATTCCCAAGAAAACTTAAGGAAAAATTTGAAAAATCTTAAACAGTAACCCAGGCTGTAAACCCTTGTGCCAAATTGATAGTTTATTGTGGGGACGGCTGAACTTTTACCAGAAACAATAAGTGACAACATAGCACCCAAATTCAAGTACTGCGCAGTTACCTCAGTTGATGTAGAAGGGTCCTTTTCCGCTTATTAAAATGTTTTGAGTGAGCGAAGACACAATCTTACTTGGTGGTTGAAACCTACAGTAGTTGAAAAATGTAAAATAAATTGTGAATGACGCTTTGGTCCAGTAGTGTAATTAAAAGCCCGCTGGACATCTCCGTCGTGCGTCATAGTGCACTGCCAGCCGCAGTGGCCGAGCGGTTCTAGGCGCTACAGTCTGGAACCGCGCGATCGCTACGGCTGCAGATTCGAATCCTGCCTCGGGCATGGATGTGTGTGCTGTCCTTAGGTTAGCTAGGTTTAAGTAGTTCTAAGTTCTAGGGGAGTGATGACCTTAGAAGTCCCATAGTGCTCAGAGCCATTTGAACCTTTTTTTTTTTTTTTGTAATTAAAAGTTAATGCTGGTCAAAAAAACTCATGACTGTATGTTATTTTTTAAATAAAATATTACGGAGTTTTTGAGCGTGCCCCTCTGCGAGCGATATATCTCGAAGTTACCCTGTAGATATCGACTGCTTCACTGCGACTCAAATCGCATTCGCTTGTTATCGACAATAATAGCAAAGAAAGAACAATTCTTGAAATACGGTATGAGTCCCCATTTTTGTAAATTTTTAGAAACTAGTCCTAGAAAGCCCCCTTCCTAAACTTCTACTAGAAAGTATTCAGAAAATGATATCAGAGTTCTAAATCTACCATCTACCTATTTTTCGTGTGGCCGGCACTCTTCCTAGTAACTGATGTGTACCGGTTCGACTTTGAGATACAATGCACGCAATAACTACCAGGTTTCTTTTTATTATTTGATCCTGCATTTTAAGCATTTTAAGCATTTTTCACGCATATTTCGGGGCTTTTATGATGCATATAGTCCGGTCTCTAGTTATCAGTCTTATTGGCATTTTCGTGACTTTTAGTTTCTCCGATACTGGGCTCTCCAGTGTTACCTGAAAAAAATTGATGCGGAAAGGAGAGACAGGGCGTCGGTGTTTACGGAAGTGGAACGACCCCGCTACACTTGTGTGCGTCGGTGCAGGCCAGCCTGTACGCGCGTTGTTGGCGGCCGGGCGCCGAGAGTGTCTCCCCACTCGTACACATGAGGCGGGAGCGCGGCTGCCGGGCTGGAAGGAACGGCACGGCGTCAGATCACAGCAGGCGAGCAGAGGAGAGAGGAGAGGAGAGAGGTCAGGTGTCGCGTCCCCCTCGCTTCACGGCCCATTGGTGGCCAGTCGTGCCAGCACCGCAAAGTAGCGTCGCGCACACGCGCACTTGTTGCCTGCCCGGACACGCAGGGCTTCGCGTCGCAACAGCCTGCTCCTGCCGCGGCCGCCAAAGAGGGTCATTTCAAATGATCTGCGTACTGCAAGAAAATAATTTAGTTTGCAAAGTACCTTTACGGGCCTTCAATATAATCTCCATTCTTGTTTCTGACAACTTCCCAACTTCTGTAATCCGGATGCGGCAGCTTCATTATTGAGCTGTCTGATGATTCGGGTCAACTCATTGGAAGTCTCATCAACTGAATCGAAACGTTTTCCACTGAGTTGTTCCTTCAATCTGAAACAAATCAGTCTGGTGGGCTCATGCACTATGTGTTCAAAAGTATCCGGAGCCCTGTCTGAAAATCACAAGTTCGTGGCGCCCTGCATCGGTAATGCTGGAATTCAATACGGTGTTGGGCCACCCTCAGCTTCGATGACAGCTTCCACTCTCGCAGGCAAGCGTCCAATCAGGTGCTGGAATGTTATTTGGGGGGAATGGCAGTCCATTCTTCACAGAGTGCTGCACTGAGGAGAGCTATCGATGTCGGTCGGTGAGGCCTGGCACAGAAACGGCGTTCCAAAACATCCCAAAGGTGTTCTACAGAATTCAGGTCTGGAATCTGTGCAGCCCAGTCCATTACAGGGATGTTATTGTCATGTAACCACTCCGCCACAGGCCGTGCATTATGAACAGGTGCTCGGTCTTGTTGAAACATGCAAACGCCATCCCCGAATTGCTCTCCAACAGCGGGAAGTAAGAAGGTGCTTAAAACATCAATGTAGGCCTGTGGTGCAGTGATAGTGCCACGTAAAACAACAAGGGGTGCAAGCCCCCTCCATGAAAAACACGACCACACCATAACACCACCGCCTCCGAATTTTACTGTTGGCCCTACACACGCTGGCATACGACGTTCACCGGGTATTCGCCATACCCACACCCTGCCATAGAAGCGCAACATTGCGTACAGTGATTCGTCACTCCACACAACGTTTTCCCACTGTTCAATCGTCCAATGTTTACCCTTCTCACACCAAGCGAGGCGTCGTTTGGCATTTACCGGCGTGATGTGTGGCTTATGAGCAGACGCTCGACCATGAAATCCAAGTTTTATCACATCCCTCCAAACGGTCATAGTACTTGCAATGGGTCGTGATGCAGTTTGGAATACCTGTGTGATGGTGCGCATAAATGTCTGCCTATTTCACATTACGACCCGCTTCAGCTGACGGCGGTCTCTGTCAGTCAACAGACGAGGTCGGCCTGTACTCTTTTACGCTGTACCTATCCCTTCACGTTTCCACTTCACTATCGCATCGGAAACAGTGGACCTAGGGATGTTTAGGAGTAAGGAAATCTCGCGAGCAGACGTATAACACAAGTGACACCCAGTCACCGCACCACGTTCGAAGCCCGTGAGTTCCGCGGAGCGCCCCATTCTGCTCTCTCACGATGTCTAATGACTATTGAGGTCGCTAATATGGAGTACCTGGCAGTAGGTGGCAGCACAATGCACCTAATACGAAAGAAGTATGTTTTTGGGGGTGTCCGGATACTTTTGATCACATAGTATATCAGGACCGTGTGGTAGGTGGGGAAGTATTCCTCTTCAATTTCTGTCGAACGTTTCTCTCACCGGTAGGGCAATATGCGGACCCGCGTTATCGTCCAAAATGAGAACGCTCTGCAAGCGCATCGGGCATTCTTTGAGTAATTTTCGGGCGCAAAACAATTTTCAGAAATATACTGTCGTTCGCGCCTGATACAGATCTCCCTTGGGGCAATCTGTCTGTAGCTTTGTCTCCTTTCGTGTCATAAGCAAATATCATCTTCAGTGAAATTTTAAACATCTGATTGGCTGTGATCCATGGACGGTACACCATTCAATTACAGGAAGTATATATGCAGCCACTTGTAATGGTACTTGAATTACGTAACCATTGCGGCACCTCATCTGAACCTCTCGATACCAGTAATATTCTACTGTGTTTCTGTTAACTACTTAACATATTTCTGAGACAACATTCAGATTTGATTTCATTTGTGATACATCGATATGTTTATATTGCAATGATATTATTCTTATGTGTATTCTTTCTTTTGTCACTATGATCTTTGACGTACTTGTAACTCTGATTTTTGGGAGCGTAAGCGATTTTTAGTTAGTTGTTAGAGAGTCGGACCTTGAGAAAGTCAAGTCTTGGACGTCATGTTGGAAAGACGCATATTATAGTTGGCTTATAAAATGTGACGAAGATGTTTTCAAGTATGTTTTGTATTATAAAGTGATGTTTTGTGTGATACGTGATATTGCAGTAAAAGCAGTTAAAAGGAAGTGTAACTTAAATTCGGAGTGCTGATTATTTTTTCACATCACCATTGTGATAACTTTGAAAGGTTTAATCTCCAAGAATGGTTTGAGAAGCGCATCTAAAAACTTTTGAATATAGCAGAATAATACCTAGGCCTCTTTGCATTCGAGCTTGGAATCATAACCACCTAGATTTTCAACGATTGAGCCATGATTTTACGACGAGACCAGTGTGGGAAACACAAAAAGATGAGTGCCTAGTTTATTCATTATTACATGAAATGACTATTAACTGTGCTCTAATGACACCTGCCACATATTATGACTGTTGTTGCCCGATAATGCAGTATTTAGCAGCGTGAGCAACACCACAACCGTTATTAAAATTTTGACCTTTGTTGTGGTAGGGTTGTTAGACACTGCAGTTGCACAAAATGTTGTCAACTGGCCACGGTTGCACTAGGGCAATCTTTATCAGAAAAAAAGTTACATGGAATACCTGAAAATATAATGACATGCATTGAAATAATATACACTTAAATCATGAACAAACTGAAATTTTTGAATACAGGCATGGCAGTTAATTTTAATAAACAATGTGAAACGAGGGGACGGGTACCTAATAATGTGAAGTGTTATCTGAACTTTAATCAGTGCAAAAGAGAACCAAATACTTTCAAACAATTAGTGAAAAAAAAATCTTGTCTGAAAAAATAAGTGCCCTGTATACTATGAAAGATGCTTTAAATGAAAAAGCTTATGATTTGTACTTAGAATTAACAAAAATTTTTAACGTTCCTTATAATACTCAAACAGTTGATTTCTGATTCCACATTAACGAAACCTTAGACAACTGAAGACGACCCATTCTCACTAGACATGAAAAGAAAATTAAAACAAACTGCATTGTTTTCTGCCTGCAAAATCATGTAATCCGCCTATTTTTTTAAAAAGTTATTAGATGTTAAGAAATTAAGCAAACTGCAGTGCCTTCTGCCTGTAAAATCATGTAATCAGCCCATTTTTTTAAAAAAAGTGACTAGATGTAGGTACATTCTGTTTGTACATACTTTAAGTATATATTGTTTCAATGCATCTTATTATATTTTTACGTATTCCATGCAGCTTTTAATTCTGTTGAAGATAGCCCTAGCGCAACAGAAACCGTGGTCAACTGACAAAATTTTGTGCAACCGAAATGGCTGTATATACGTCCTGTAATCATCATCAGTTTCACCTTTGATTGTTGGCGGCGGAACCTTTTCGGGCCAGGAGACTCTGACCATATCCGCAGTGACTTCTGAGCCAATAGGAACAATTTTTGAAGGGTGTGATTGCGTATGAGTGATGCGCCCTATTATATTGCAAGTTAACAAGGCCCGCCCGAGAGTGATCTGCCCTGTTACACTGCAAGTAAACACGGTTCAGTCGAGAGTGATCTGCCCTGTTATACTGCAAGTAAACACGGTTCAGTCGAGAGTGATCTGCCCCATTACACTGCACAAGATTCGCCCAAGGGCTGCGCTCAGCGGCATATTGCGACCGAACAAACGCGGAACGATAGCTGCGCCCTACTACGACTCGAAATGGACAGCTCTTACGAAAGGAAACAATTATGAAATATGGTGTGACAAATCTGTAGTTAAAACCTTAACTTATGACCTTTTAAATTAATTATTGATCACATGTACAAGCTGGCGCAAAACCAAGTTTCATCAAGTGCAACAATTCTTTTCAGAAAGGGTTCTCCTTCTCTTCGATAGCGTCGAAGCAAGTTTTCTGTGATCCTTTCTGCTCTTCACTCAGAACATGCGGAACCCATCTGGCAGCAACTTTTCTTATCTTTAACTCTTCAGTTATGATTCTGTAAACTGGCCTCAAACGCAATTTCCTCACACGTTTTTCGTCGTTCCTCTCTCCAAATGTCGTTAGCAATTACCTGAAAGGGGTAGTCTATTGCGGTTCGTGATCTTCCACTTCCTGGGCTGCCCTCACTGCTTACCAGACTTTCACAGAAACGAGCAGACCATCGTGATACTGTGCTACGATCCACTACACTATTCTCACACACCTCTCTCGAAGTGTTGTAAAATTCCGTTGGGCTCTTCCCACGTAGCAGCTACGATACCTTTTACATGTAGGAATACTGGTCATTACGTATAATCCGACCTTAATCGTTTTCAGCTCTCCTTTTGAAACTCAGTTACTCACGACACAGTCACGTGAACCAAAGAACGCACATACAACCGTCATGCCTAAACTCTCTCTCACAACGGACGCGAATTTCAACTTGATCGCGCCACGTAACGGTTGGACTTGCACAGTGTGTAGGACTTTTGAATTGGTACCCGTGCAAAAAGCTATGAAAGAGAATCATGTTTTTGGTACAAATCGTTTTAATGCTTCCCAAAACCATTCATTATGTTAATTATTATCGGGTGAGAAATACATTTGCAAGTTTTGGAACTGTTTTCACTTTTTCGCCATAATACCACACGACGGCGTGTATCAAATTTCACCTTTACCGAAGCTGATTCTGCGCAGTGTGCTAATGATTGGTTAGCTATTGCAGTAGTGCCGTATAATGGCGAAAAAGTGAAAACAGTACCACGACTTCAGATTTTTAACAGTAGGGATGTAAGTGCTTATCGTACCTTTCAGATTGGAGAAGTATGTTGTTGTTGTTGTGGTCTTCAGTCCTGAGACTGGTTTGATGCAGCTCTCCATGCTACTCTATCCTGTGCAAGCTTTTTCATCTCCCAGTACCTACTGCAACCTACATCCTTCTGAATCTGCTTAGTGTATTCATCTCTTGGTCTCCCTCTACGATTTTTACCCTCCACGCTGCCCTCCAATACTAAATTGGTGATCCCTTGATGCCTCAGAACATGTCCTACCAACCGATCCCTTCTTCTGGTCAAGTTGTGCCACAAACTTCTCTTCTCCCCAATCCTATTCAATACTTCCTCATTAGTTATGTGATCTACCAATCTAATCTTCAGCATTCTTCTGTAGCACCACATTTCGAAAGCTTCTATTCTCTTCTTGTCCAAACTATTTATCGTCCATGTTTCACTTCCATACATGGCTACACTCCATACGAATACTTTCAGAAATGACTTCCTGACACTTAAATCAATACTGGACGTTAACAAATTTCTCTTCTTCAGAAACGCTTTCCTTGCCATTGCCAGCCTACATTTTATATCCTCTCTACTTCGACCATCATCAGTTATTTTGCTCCCCAAATAGCAAAACTCCTTTACTACTTTAAGTGCCTCATTTCCTAATCTAATTCCCTCAGCATCACCCGACTTAATTAGACTACATTCCATTATCCTTGTTTTGCTTTTGTTGATGTTCATCTTATATCCTCCTTTCAAGACACTGTCCATTCCATTCAACTGCTCTTCCAAGTCCTTTGCTGTCTCTGACAGAATTACAATGTCATCGGCGAACCTCAAAGTTTTTATTTCTTCTCCATGAATTTTAATACCTACTCCTAATTTTTCTTTTGTTTCCTTTACTGCTTGCTCAATATACAGATTGAACAACATCGGGGAGAGGCTACAACCCTGTCTTACTCCCTTCCCAACCACTGCTTCCCTTTCATGTCCCTCGACTCTTATAACTGCCATCTGGTTTCTGTACAAATTGTAAATAGCCTTTCGCTCCCTGTATTTTACCCCTGCCACCTTTAGAATTAGAAAGAGAGTATTCCAGTCAACATTGTCAAAAGCTTTCTCTAAGTCTACAAATGCTAGAAACGTAGGTTTGCCTTTCCTTAATCTTTCTTCTAAGATAAGTCGTAAGGTCAGTATTGCCTCACGTGTTCCAGTGTTTCTACGGAATCCAAACTGATCTTCCCCGAGGTTGGCTTCTACTAGTTTTTCCATTCGTCTGTAAAGAATTCGTGTTAGTATTTTGCAGCTGTGACTTATTAAGCTGATAGTTCGGTAATTTTCACATCTGTCAACACCTGCTTTCTTTGGGATTGGAATTATTATATTCTTCTTGAAGTCTGAAGGTATTTCGCCTGTTTCATACATCTTGCTCACCAGATGGTGGAGTTTTGTCAGAACTGGCTCTCCCACGGCCGTCAGTAGTTCCAATGGAATATTGCCTACTCCGGGGGCCTTGTTTCGACTCAGGTCTTTCAGTGCTCTGTCAAACTCTTCACGCAGTATCATATCTCCCATTTCATCTTCATCTACATCCGCTTCCATTTCCATAATATTGTCCTCAAGTACATCGCCCTTGTATAGACCCTCTATATACTCCTTCCACCTTTCTGCTTTCCCTTCTTTGCTTAGAACTGGGTTTCCATCTGAGCTCTTGATATTCATACCAATCGTTCTCTTATCTCCAAAGGTCTCTTTAATTTTCCTGTAGGCGGTATCTATCTTACCCCTAGTGAGATAGGCCTCTACATCCTTACATTTGTCCTCTAGCCATCCCTGCTTAGCCATTTTGCACTTCCTGTCGATCTCATTTTTGAGACGTTTGTATTCCTTTTTGCCTGTTTCACTTACTGCATTTTTATATTTTCTCCTTTCATCAATTAAATTCAGTATTTCTTCTGTTACCCAAGGATTTCTACTAGCCCTCGTCTTTTTACCTACTTGATCCTCTGCTGCCTTCACTACTTCATCCCTCAAAGCTACCCATTCTTCTTCTACTATATTTCTTTCCCCCATTCCTGTCAATTGCTCCCTTATGCTCTCCCTGAATCTCTGTACAACCTCTGGTTCTTTTAGTTTATCCAGGTCCCATCTCCTTAAATTCCCACCTTTTTGCAGTTTCTTCAGTTTTAATCTACAGGTCATAACCAATAGATTGTGGTCAGAGTCCACATCTGCCCCTGGAAATGTCTTACAATTTAAAACCTGGTTCCTAAATCTCTGTCTTACCATTATATAATCTATCTGATACCTTCTAGTATCTCCAGGGTTCTTCCATGTATACAACCTTCTTTCATGATTCTTGAACCAACTGTTAGCTATGATTATGTTGTGCTCTGTGCAAAATTCTACCAGGCGGCTTCCTCTTTCATTTCTGTCCCCCAATCCATATTCACCTACTATGTTTCCTTCTCTCCCTTTTCCTACACTCGAATTCCAGTCACCCATGACTATTAAATTTTCGTCTCCCTTCACAATCTGAATAATTTCTTTTATTTCATCATACATTTCTTCAATTTCTTCGTCATCTGCAGAGCTAGTTGGCATATAAACTTGTACTACTGTAGTAGGTGTGGGCTTCGTGTCTATCTTGGCCACAATAATGCGTTCACTATGCTGTTTGTAGTAGCTTACCCGCATTCCTATTTTCCTATTCATTATTAAACCTACTCCTGCATTACCCCTATTTGATTTTGTGTTTATAACCCTGTAGTCACCTGACCAGAAGTCTTGTTCCTCCTGCCACCGAACTTCACTAATTCCCACTATATCTAACTTCAACCTATCCATTTCCCTTTTTAAATTTTCTAACCTACCTGCCCGATTAAGGGATCTGACATTCCACGCTCCGATCCGTAGAACGCCAGTTTTCTTTCTCCTGATAACGACATCCTCTTGAGTAGTCCCCGCCCGGAGATCCGAATGGGGGACTATTTTACCTCCGGAATATTTTACGCAAGAGGACGCCATCATCATGTAATCATACAGTAAAGCTGCATGCCCTCGGGAAAAATTACGGCTGTAGTTTCCCCTTGCTTTCAGCCGTTCGCAGTACCAGCACAGCAAGGCCGTTTTGGTTATTGTTACAAGGCCAGATCAGTCAATCATCCAGACTGTTGCCCTTGCAACTACTGAAAAGGCTGCTGCCCCTCTTCAGGAACCACACGTTTGTCTGGCCTCTCAACAGATACCCCTCCGTTGTGGTTGCACCTACGGTACGGCTATCTGTATCGCTGAGGCACGCAAGCCTCCCCACCAACGGCAAGGTCCATGGTTCATGGGGGGGGGGGGGGGGGGGTGGAGAAGTATATAACAGAAATATAGGTAAATCCTACTTTACATCTGCAATGCCATTAGTATTAAGAACCACCTGTTGATGTATTTGTTTTGGGAATATTACACTCATGCTAATAAATTAAGGATAATGCTGATACAAGGTGAAACAACGCTCTAGTGGGCGGTTTGCAGGTTTAGAACACCTCGGGGTATGACCATGCGGTGCATTTGGCCTGCAGTCGTCGCACGGTGGCGCTGGCAGCAGTCCAGATACGCAGAGGTTCAAATGGCTCTGAGCACTATGGGACTTAACAGCTGTGGTCATCAGTCCCATAGAACTTAGAACTACTTAAACCTAACTAACGTAAGGACATCACACACATCCATGCCCGAGTCAGGATTCGAACCTGCGACCGTAGCAGTCGCGCGGTTCCGGACTGCCATACGCAGAGGTGTGTTGGTGCATGTCCGAGTGCGGTGCAGCGAGTAAGTGTGCAGACGTTTTCAGACTGTATGTTGAAAATGGCTCAAAGAACATATATTGAGGACGTTACGAGGGGTAGAATACTAAGGCAACTGGAGGCTGGTCAAACACAGCAGGTCGTAGCACGGGCCCACCGTGTGCCACAAAGTGTGATCTCAAGATTGTGGCAACGATTCCAGCAGACAGGAAACGTGTCCAGGCGCTACAGTACGGGACGTCCACAGTGTACAACACCACAAGCAGACCGATATCTGACCATCAGTGCCCGCAGACGGCCACGGAGTACTGCAGGTAGCCTTGTTAGGGACCTTACCGCAGCCACTGGAATAGTTGTCTCCAGACATACAGTCTACAGACGACTGAAGAGACATGGTTTATTCGCCCGGAGACCTGCAAGGCGGATTCCACTGACCCCTGGTCACAGGAGAGCCCGTAAAGCCTGGTGTCAAGAACACAGTACATGGTCATTGGAACAGTGGTCCCAGGTTATGTTCACGGAAGAGTCCAGGTATAGTCAGGTTTTCATTTGGCGTGAACCAGGAACCAGATACCAACCCCTTAATGTCGTTGAAAGGGACCTGTATGGAGGTCGTGGTTTGATGGTGTGGGGTGGGATTATGATTGGTGCAAGTACATCCCTGCATGTCTTTGACAGAGGAACTGTAACAGGTCAGGTGTATCGGGAACGTCATTTTGCACCAGTATGTCCGCTTTTTCAGGGGTGCAGTGGGTCCCACCTTCCTCCTGATGGATGATAACGCATGGCCCCACCGAGCTGTCATCGTGGAGGAGTACCTTGAAACGATATCAGGCGAATGGAGTAGCCTGCCTGTTCTCCAGACCTAAACCCCATCGAGCAGGTCTGGGATGCTTTCGGTCGACGTATCGGTGCACGTCTTCAAACCCTTAGGACACTTTAGGAGCTCCGACAGGCACTGGTGCAAGATTAGGAGGCTATACCCCAGCAGCTGCTCGACCACCTGATCCAGAGTATGGCAACCCGTTGTGCGACCTGTGTACGTGTGCAAGGTGATCATATCCCATACTGATGTCGGGTTACATGCGCAGGAAGCAGTGGCGTTTTTTCGCACATGTGTTTCGGGACGGTTTTGTCAACTTATCACCAATACCGTGGACTTACAGATCTGTGTCGTGTGTGTTCCCTATGTGCCTATGCTATTAGCGCCAGTTGTGTGTAGTGCCACGTTGTGTGGCACCACATTCTGCAATTATCCTTAATTTATGAGCACGAGTGTGGTTCCCTTGTTACGGTTCGCTTTTGTCGTGTACGACTTCACACACAACAGTAAGGAGGGGGGCGGCCACGGAATGCTGCGGCAATTGTCGCCGAAGAAAAGCTAAACAGGAGCAACATTGATTAGCGAGCAAGTTGAAACAGTCAACAAGAGATTTAGTTAACTTGTATTTTTCAACGTGCACGAAGACTCATTATAAATGATGCAGCAAGTAATAGAACCCAACTCTCAATGTCAACAAAGAAGTGGCTCTCCGAATTAAACCACGAACGGCGGTGTCGCAGGCACGACAAGGTGACGTCTCCGTAGTGTGACGTTGGAAGGGCCTCCGGGTGCGGGTGGGCTGGGCTGTATGGCGGCCGTCTGCGGCGCCGAGGGCGTTCGTACTCGACAGCCGCCGCAGCCCTGGCTCACCAGGGTCTGCCAGATCCCGCGCGTTGGAAACTTGCAATTCCGTTGACAACTGTGACACCTGGGGCTATTATGGATATGTGACAGCACAGTTATTGTTTATCTTATTTACATAATTGGCGGAGGAACCCAGCATTGCCTAGGTATTCATTTATAGTTGTGCTTCCACACCCATACCACGCAGCGTCTTGCCCTGTGCTTAATGTTTGTGACGTCATATCTCCTGAAATATTATCGTACAATGATATAATCTGGCAGGTACATTCAGCGGCATAGGTACATATTGCCTTCAAACTGTTTGCGAAAGACATTTGTAGCAACGAGGTAATAAATTTAAAAGTCGTGCACAGTGCGATAGCTTTTCACGCATCTCATTGTTATGACATCATATCTTCTGAACTGTGTGTCGTACGATGATATAATACAGTAGGTACATTCTGAGGGATATGTGAATTATGTCTGCGAGATTTATTGCAAAGGAGTAATAAATTTAATCGTCACGTATGATGCGGCAGTTTGTAATGCATCTCAGTAATTGTGACATGTTGTCTCTTGAACAATGATATGATTTTGCACTTACATTCAGTGGTATGTGTTCAATATGTGGCGACTGCAGAAACCGGTAAAGTGGTAGTAACGAGGCACGCAATACTTTTAGTGCACGAACAGTGGAAAAACAGTAAGCGATAAACTTTTTTCCTTTCATCATTTTGTGGGTGTTGTTACCGAGAGAAAATTATGTGTGAAGTTTGTTTGCAAGTCACAAAATGCTCACATTATGAGGAACTGAAGAAGTGGTTGAATAAAGCTCAGGTATTCGCATGTCGTGTGCTACACGTGTTTCCCACCGTCCCCCCTGTGATAAGGGGATGGTTCTTAACCCGACGACGATTGTCGTGTGCAAGTGAGTTGTACATGTACCAAATTTGGTTGAAATCGGTGCATTGGTTTAGGAAGAGATGTGGAAGATACTTACACAGACATATACATACATACATTTTTATGGTACGAGGGTCACTCCAAAAGAACCTTTTTTTTAAATCCATCTTTTATTCTACATGTTTCAACGTTTTACAGCGTGTAGATACATCCTATAGGAACAATATTTTCATTTCTCCACATAATTTCCATCCCTCGCAACTGCCTTACGCCATCTCGGAACCAGCGCCTGTATACCCGCACAATAAAGTTCTGGACCAACCTGCTGGAGCCACTGTTTGGCAGCGTGCACAAGGGAGTCATCATCTTCAAACCCAAAGAGATGATAGTCGTATGCAGCCAGGTCAGGAACGTAAGGTGGGTGTTTCAGTGTTGTCCATCCTAATTTTGTGATGGCTTCGATTGTTTTTTGACTGACATGTGGCCGTGCATTGTCGTGCTACAGCAAAACATCCTGCTTTTGTCGATGTGGTCGAACACGACTCAGTCGAGCTTCAAGTTTCTTCAGTGTCGTCACATATGCATCAGAATTTATGATGGCTCCACTTGGCATGATATCCACAAGCAAGGGTCATTCGGAATCGAAAAACACCGTAGCCGCAAGTTTTCCAGCAGAAGGTGTGGTTTTGAATTTTTATTCTTAGGTAAATTTGCATGATACCACTCCATTGATTACCTCTTCGTCTCTGGTGAAAAAGGATGGAGCCATGTTTCATCGCCTGTCACAACTCTTCCAAGAAATTCATCTCCACCATTCTCATACTGTTCCAAAAGTTCGCTGCATACCGTTCTTCTTGTTTCTTTGTGAGCCACTGTCAACATCCTGGGAACCCACCTGACACAAACTTTTTTAAGCCAACACTTTCAGTGTTCTGCAAACACTTCCTTCCCCTATGGCAACGTAGCGTGATAATTCGTTCACCGTGATGCGTCTGTCAGCAGTCACCAATTCGTTGACTCTCTGCACATTGTCAGGAGTGTGTGCAGTACGAGGCCTGCCGCTGCGAGGACAATCCTCTATATTGCTGTGCCCGCTTTCATCACGTAACCTGCTTGCCCACCGACTAACTGTACTGCGATCGACAGCAGCGTCTCCATACACCTTTTTCAACCTCTTGTGGATGTTTTCCACTGTCTCGTTTTCACAGCATAGGAATTCTATGACAGCACGTTGCTTCTGACGAACGTCAAGTGTAGCAGCCGTCTCGAAGACATGCTGTGACGGCGCCACTCACGAGAGTAGGTTGAACTAAGTTTGAAAACAAGCGGGAAGGATGTACCTACACACTGTAAAACTTTCACACATGCAGAATGAAAACTGTATTTTTACAAAAATAGTGTGCATTTCTTTTGGAATGACCCTCGTATGTATGGATACTTTTGGGACTGATTACGGGATATGGACGAACAACTGATTGAGAATGGGGCTGCGATGACTAAACGACTCGCGGAATGTGAAATATAAACATAAATAAAATGAAAACAGAGTTTAGCTATGGAACCGAGTATACAGCGTGTAAAGTGTACAGCGAGGGCAGCGCGGCGTGACTCAGCCCGCGACGTGGGAGGGGAGCGGTCGGCTGGCCCCGTCCTGTAGCGCAGGGCGAGCGACTCGTGCGGGGGCGGCCGGCGAGGGCAGAGGGACAGCGAGAGGGCGGCCGCCCTCTGTCCTCTGACGGGGGAAGTGACCCGCAGCTGGCCAGCCGGCGCTCCCCGCCTCACCCAGTCCAGCAGACACGCGCGGTAAAGTTGGGCAGCTGACCACGCTCATGGTGCTCCTGTTAATTCAGTCGCGAAAGGTACACACTAGGTAGCAACAACTCTCAAACGTAGAAGATTCGCGAGTTTTTCTCATCTCTGTCGACTACTCGTGGCAGGTGAGTCTCGTGAGGTGACCCGACCATTGCTACAAGAGGTGGTGCACGTTCAGACGTCGCCGCCAAAAGCGCCTGCGCGGGCCAAATGCTGTCTGCTGGTCACTTGGCGACAATAACTTCGGTACTAACAAGGGAACCTCCCCATCGCACCCCCCTCAGATTTAGTTATAAGTTGGCACAGTGGACAGGCCTTGAGAAACTGAACACCGATCAATCGAGAAAACAGGAAGAAGTTGTGTGGAACTATTAAAAAATAAGCAAAATATACAAACTGAGTAGTCCATGCGCAATGTAGGCAATATCAAGGACAATATGGGTTTAGGAGGGCCGTGGTCCCGTGGTTAGCGTGAGCAGCTGCGGAACGAGAGGTCCTTAGTTCAAGTCTTCCCTCGAGTGAAAAGTTTATTTTCTTTATTTTCGCAAAGTTATGATGTGTCCGTTCGTTCACTGACGTCTCTGTTCACTATAATAAGTTTAGTGTCTGTGTTTTGCGACCGCACCGCAAAACCGTGCGATTAGTAGACGAAAGGACGTGCCTCTTCAATGGGGACCGAAAACATTTGATCGCAAGGTCATAGGTCAACCGATTCCTCCACAGGAAAACACGTCTGATATATTCTATACGACACTGGTGACGGCATATGCGTCACATGACAGGGATATGTTGTCGACCCACCTAACTTGTACACTTGGCGAATGGGTAAAAAGATTCTTCTACCTTGCCCGATTTAGGTTTTCTTGTGGATGTGGTAATCACTCCCAAAAAAGTGATGAAAACATAAGAGTTTGTCACATAAACTGTCAAATGAATGGAACAGTTTCACAGTCACACAGTTTTCCGTGTGCTCTGTCAAAACATATTTTTTTAACGTTTTCAAATTTTTCCGTGTGTAGACCGTCAAATCCTACATGTGTCCAAGCAAATCTGAACATGTCCTGGAATTTTGGAGAACGAAGTTGATTATGTGTGAGTGCCTGAACTTTGATAATTGACACACGATCACGTAAACAATTGCTCTGTGTACCTGTGCAGCTTCGCAAAATAATTGTCTGAAAATAAAAAAATTAAACTTTTCACTCAAGGGAGTCTTTAACGAAGGACCTCTCGTTCCGCAGCTGCTCACGCTAACCACGGGACCACGGCGTTCCTGAACTCATATGCTCCTTGATGTTGCCTATCTTGCACATGGACTACTCAGTTTGTATATTTTGCTTATTGTTTTCGTAGTTCCACACAACTTCTTCCTGTTTTCTCGAGTGATCTGTGTTCAGTTTTTCAAGTACCAACTTATAACTAAATCTGAGGCGGGTGCGATGGGAAGGTTCCCCTGTAAGCTTGCGAAAAACCGTAATTGTAAGTAACTAGCAATAATTGTAGAGATTGATGATGAAGTCCCATAGTCTGAGGAGCGTAGGGGACGATGCGGGAGACCGGCACCGCCGTACTAGGCAAGGTCCTAGTGGAGGTGGTTTGCCATTGCCTTCCTGCGACCGTAACGGGGATGAATGATGAAGACTACACAACACCCAGTCATCTCGAGGCAGGAAAAAATCCTTGACCCCGCCGGGAATCGAACCCGGGACCCCGTGCGCAGTAAACGAGAATGCTACCGCAAGACCACGAGCTGCGGACTAAGTAACTAGCAATAACTGTAGAGATTATTGACAGCCAAAATAAAATTCATACTGTTTGTTCTCGAGAGAGAGAATAAGGTATGTTCACTACGTTCCTAAGTTGCAGACGGCGTTTCTGCGCATACGCTATCTTCGTGCATAGTCAATTGGACGTGTTATGCAGGTCGGCCATAAACAATCTGAAAGACTTGAAAGACTGCTGCGAGGTACGCTGTGCTGAGCAACAATTCTTAAGAAAGGAATAAGGCACGTCGCTCCGTTTTCTAGCTAACTGGAATCGAAGTTAGCCAATCAGGTCGTTGCACGCGCCATTTCGAGCGGCCTGCCGGATAAAACAATTCACTTGTTCTCACAGCGTAGATGATATAACACGAAGCTATTGAGCCTTTCGATCGGATTCAATCCTTACTACTGCACCACGCCCAATTTTTGTATCGGTCTCTAGTTCGGTTTCCTAATACCTTTCCAAGGTCCCAGGCAGCCCGCTCAAATGTTTACGCACAGTGGCACGACTGCCTAACTTCGACGGTTATCAATTGGGACACGGCGCAGCGTATCGAATTTTTTTCTTGATAATTGCGATGTTGGTTTGGAAAGTTCTCGGAACTGAATAGAAAAAGTACTTAACATCACTGAAGCTTTTTTTATTTTTTAATGTAGTCTCCTTGTAGATTAATGCACTAGGTCCAAAGATGTTCCAGTGCATTGATCCCATCTATAAAATGAGATTCTTCCAGGCCTGCAAAATGCTTGTAGCTCCGGTTATCAATTATTCGTTTGAAGTGAATCTTCGCCCATCAAGAAAAATTTTCAATTTTTGCGAAGAGAAGGATGTCTGACGGAGGCATATCAGGTGAATATGGAGGGTGCGGCAACAATTCATACCTTAGTTCGTGTAATTTTGCCACGGCGACGGCACATGTTAGCGGGCGCGCATTGTCTTCATGGAAGATGACTTTCTTCCTTGCTAACCTCGCCTTTTTTCGCGTATTTTTGTTACAGTTCGTCCAGGTGGTTAGCGTAGTATTCTCCAGTAATTGTTTGCCCAGTGGGGAGCTAATCTACGAACAGAATCCCCTTCGCATCCCAGAATACTGATGCCATGACCTTTCCCGCCGAAGGAATTGTCTTTGCCCTCTTTGGTGGCGAAGAATCAGCATGTCTCCACTGCTCTGACTGTTGTTTTGCCTCTGCGGTATAGTAGTGCAGCCAAGTTTCATCTGTGGTCACAAACCTGGGCAAAAAATCTTGTTCGTTTCTCCTAAAACGGGTCAAACATTGTTCCGATATGTCCATTCTCATGTGTTTTTGGTGCAACGTCATGAGTCGCGGCACCCATCTTGCAGATAATTTTTTCAATTCTAATTCTTAAGTTACAATATGATATACCTTCTCAGATGACATCTGGCAAGCGTGAGCAACTTCACGCACTTTCAGTAGGCGATACTCCATGACCATTCTGTGCACTTCTAAATGATTTCTGGTGTAGTGACACATCTTGGCCGACCACTGTGCGGATCATCATCTAAGCTCTCCCGCCCAAATTTAAATTCATTTCTCCACTTGGCAACAGTTGAATATGAAGGAGCAAAGTCCCCCAGTGTATTCTGGAAATCGGCAAGAATGTCCTTTGCTTTCATACCTTTTTTTACGAAGTACTTAATCACTGCTCGATTCTCGATTTTTTCCATCTTCGCAAATCACTATGCGGGAACAACAGAGCCACGTCACCGCCACAGCTCTCTGCCAAGAGCACTGATGTGGTGACACGGACCAATGTATATCACGTGAATAACTCGTTGCGGTAGCGCTGACCTCTCGTACTGATTCCGAGAACTTTTCAAACAAAACTTGTATTTCTCAGCACCACCTACCCTCGAACAACGTTACCAGCAATCAGGTATGGAAGCGACCGAGAGTAATATGAAATACAGAAGTAAAAACTTCAACAGCCAAGATCGCTAATTATACACTACTGGCCATTGAAATTGCTACACCAAGAAGAAATGCAGATGATAAACGGGTATTCATTCGACAAACATATTATACTAGAACTGACATGTGATTACACTTTCACGCAATTTGGGTGCATAGATCCTGAGAAATCAGTACCCAGAACAACCACCTCTGGCCGTAATAACGGCCTTGATACGCCTGGGCATTGAGTCAAACAGAGCTTGGATAGCGTGTACAGGTACAGCTGCCCATGCAGCTTCAACAAGATACCACAGTTCATCAAGAGTAGTGACTGGCGTATTGTGACGAGCCAGTTGCTCGGCCACCATTGACAAGACGTTTTCAATTGGTGAGAGATCTAGAGAATGTGCTGGCCGGGGCAGCAGTCGAACATTTTCTGTATTCAGACAGGCCCGTACAGGACCTGCAACATGCGGTCGTGCATTATCCTGCTCAAATGTAGGGTTTCGCAGGGATCGAAGGGAGGGTAGAGCCACGGGTCGTAACACATCTGAAATGTAACGTACACTGTTCAAAGTGCCGTCAATGCGAACAAGAGATGACCGAGACGTGTAACCAATGGCACCCCATACTATCACGCCGACTGATACGGCAGTATGGCGATGACGAATACACGCTTCCAATGTGCGTTCACCGCGATGTCGCCAAGCACGGATGCGACCATCATGATGCTGTAAACAGAAACTGGATTCATCCGAAAAACTGACGTTTCCCCATTCTTGCACCCAGGTTCGTCGTTGAGTACACCATCGCAGGCTCCCCTGTCTGTCATGCAGCGTCAAGGGTAACCGCATCCACGGTCTCCGAGCTGATAGTCCATGCTGCTGCAAACGTCGTCGAACTCTTCGTGGAGACGGTTGTTGTCTTGCAAACGTCCCCATCTGTTGAGTCAGGGATCGAGACGTTGCTGCACGATCCGTTACAGCCATGCGGATAAGATGCCTGTCATCTCGACTGCTAGTGATACGAGGCCGTTGGGACCCAGGACGGCGTTCCGTAGTACCCTCCTGAACCCACCGATTCCATACTCTGCTAACAGTCATTGGATCTCGACCTACGCGAGTAGCTACGTCACGATAGGCTACAATCCGGCCTTTATCAAAGTCGGAAACGTGATGTTACGCATTTGTCCTCCTTACACGAGGCATCACAACGTTTCACCAGGCAACGCCGGTTAACTGCTGTTTGTTTATGAGAAATCGGTCGGAAACTTTCCTCATGTCAGCACGTTGTAGGTGTCACCACCGGCGCCAACCTTGTGTGTATGCTCTGAAAAGCTAATCATTTGCCGGCCGGCGTGGCCGAGCGGTTCTAGGCGCTACAGTCTGGAACCGCGCGACCGCTACGGTCGCAGGTTCGAATCCTGCCTCGGGAATGGATGTGTGTGATGTCCTTAGGTTAGTTAGGTTTCAGTAGTTGTAAGTTCTAGGGGACTGATGACCTCAGAAGTTAAGTCCTATAGTGCTCAGAGCCATTTGAATCATTTTTGCTAATCATTTGCGTATCACAGCATCTTCTTCCTGTCGGTTAAATTTCGTGTCTGCAGCACGTCATCTTCGTGGTGTAGCAATTTTAATGACCAGTAGTGTAATTTTCTTTTTTATGAGCAGCTTCGGCAAATCCTGGATGTCAGCGATCCGCCGCGAGGCAATTGCCGGGTGACGCGCGCCCGCAGCAACTGATCAGCTTAGCCGTGGGCTCGAGCGGAACGGGCTTAGAGGTCCGCCCGCAGACTATTTATAGGCACCGCGAGGGAACTGAGCTGTGAACCGGCCGCTCTGCGTACCCGCAGCGTCGCTCCGAGAGGCTGTGGCGCCCCCTCGACTGGTTACAGGGACTGCGGGACCACGGCAGCTCGGTGGGACAGCGGCGGGGCGCAAGCAGGCCGAGCACAGACAGGCGGTGAAGCGAAGCGAGAAGCCGGAGGCGGCCGGCGGCCCGCCCGGTGTGTGTACACAGCCACGCCCACCTGCCAGGCGAATCCCTCGCCGTGCCTAACAGCGGCACTCTTCGCCCCTGAATATTTCATCTGCCGGCAAAGCCAACTAAACCCTAAATCATTCCATACTCCATCTCTCGCTCCTCGGTCGCTAACTTGTTTATCGCCTGTAATATTAGTAATTTTCGCCTCACAAAGATTAATATACGCTCAATAGTAAACGCCTGATGACCTAATGTTATGGAACAATTGTAAAGTAAAAGAAATGAACTATCGCATAGCAGCGACAAAATCTATTATTCTTTATCTTTGCCGTTCTTGCGCGGTGCCTGTAAATCTCTATGTACTTGTACTTGGTTTGTTGGGGGAAGAGGCCAAACTGCGCGGTCATCGATCTCATCGGATTAGGGAAGAGCGGGGAAGGAAGTCGGCCGTGCCCTTTAAAAGGAACCATCCAGCCATTTGCCTGAGGCGAATTAGGGAAATCACGGAAAACCTAAATCAGGATGGCCGGACGCGGGATTGAACCGTCGTCCTCTCGAATGCGAGTCCAGTGTGCTAACCACTGCGCCACCTCGTTCGGTAAATCTCTATGTACATGTATCGATTAATGATATAAAAAAGAATTCTGTTATTTCAAGACAAATGAGGCATTGGGCGTATCACCTTTTTACTGTTTGTATTCCATGGAAAGCCGACGCGGACTTGCTGCGTTCCGCATCGGTATTTTATATTTTATGTGAAAATATTCAGTAAATATGCTAATTGTTATTTTTCCAATCAGAAAAAATGTAGTTTCTTGTAATTGATTACGAACAGACAGCATCAAGAGGACATTTTGACTGTTATGTATAAAGCATTTAATCACAATGACCATCTATTGTAATTTAATATGAAAAGATACATAGCATTAAAAAACGTGTGTTAAAGATAAGTGTGCTTATTATAGTAAATTAACCTTGATGATTTTCATCTCCTCGTTTATTCGAATGCTAATTATTTTGTGTTAATTCATCACCAGAAATTACAATCACGCTGACGGGCCGAACGCAGCCATTAGGCAGAAGGAACATTATCGTTTTGCTATTATTTCTGAATCAGGTCCTTTTTTAAATTGTGTAGTGTTGAATTCTTTTAAAGTCTATAGCTCTTCTGGTCCCTTAGTGTTGTTCCGGGTACGAATACATCGAGACTATAAAAATGCACAGAAATGATAATGTTTCTTCCGAACGATCTCAAATAAATCAATCTTCTGCTATTCTTCAAAATAATCCAGCCAGGTGTTTAATGCTCAACGTATGTTATTATAATGCTACAGCAATCCCTGATTCTGTTCCCAAGTGGCCCACCAAAATATTCACTTTTTCGACATTTTTGAAAAAATGTAAAACAACAATTCTTTTTCTTTTCGCCCCCCAAGAGCAACGCTACACACCGTTTCTTAGGGTAAAATGTCCCTCTCTGCGACTTAACACAGGGTTGATTGTCACACAAGTTTCTCCTTTTACTATACACTGATTGGGGCCGAGACATTACGACCACTGCCAACCGCGAGATTGGATGCCGCCTGATACGTGACGCTTTATGAAAAGCATGTAAGTGCAACCGAGACGGACTCGGGATCACCTTAGCGAAGATATGGGCTGCAAATGGGGAAATCCACTGAGATAAGCAACTTTGTCAAAGGGCAGATTATTATTACGCAAAGCCCACGAACGAGTATCGCGAAAGCTCGTGGAATGTTCACGTACTACTGCCGTGAGCATCTACAGAAAGAGTGAGGAGGACAATGAAACGACCACTGGGCGCTAAAAGGTTGGACGTCCACGACTCTTCACAGAACATCTGCTATGAAAGTAGGTTAGATGGTGATCTGCGGCACCTCTGCCGAAAGAGCACAGTGCTGGTGCACGCACAAGTGTTTCGGAGCAGGCCGTTCATCGTATATTGTTGAACATGAAGCTCCGCAGCAGACGGCCATTGCGTGTTCACGTGTTGACCCAAGGACATAGTCAGACGTCATCTACTTGTCCGTGTCTCAGAGATGGAAACGTGCCACAGTGGTTTGAGGAGCATTATAGTGAACTCACGTTGATCTTCGACACCTTTTCCTAAATCAGTGGATCGATTCCAACCAAACGTAGTTCACACATCACTTACCATCTGGGAAGAACGACTGCGGGGCCTACAATCATCTACCTCGCAAAGGACTGAGGCGAAAAAGTAGTGCAGCTCGCGAGGTGCACACAACCGGACTATAGAGACTACATCAATTCAGTATTGCAGAATGAGAGAGCTCAGCAACTAGCAATAAATTTTACCCATAATTTCAAACCTTTACGAGGTGTTCTTGCTGACATCATCCACAAAACGATTAAAGCGAAAAAATTCTATCGCTCACTTCATTTATACTGTTAATGCAGTAAAACTCCCGCATGACTCTCAACGTTTTTGCTCATAGCAAATATGAAAATCTCGCAAGTGGTATTTGAAGGTGTTGCAGGTTGCATGAAACGCATATGTAGGGGCAGCTCAATCACACTATATATTTCAGACACAGGCGGTCAGAAACAGTCTGAAAAGCTTGCAAGGGCGTTGTAGGATAGGGTGTCCTGCGGAATAATTGTTAAGAAGAAAGTTCGATATGTTTCGCCCTTTCCCAGTTATTTAGCATCGAGGTCAGCGAACGAGATCGGCACACGCGCAACATTAAGCATTCTGCAGAGACATGTTCTTCATCTGCTTTCCTTTTAATCACCTAGCTTAAATTTATTACTTCTAAAAACGGCTCATTTTAAGTGGTAATGAGCATTTGAATAAGTGGTCTTTTGCAGACCCACAGATACCTGTGCATTACCGCATTTTAGCGTGTGCTGCTTCTTGAATTTACGTGCGGAACGACCTGATTCGCTAGCACCAATGCTCAATAGCTTGGAAACAATGTAACGTATCGATTTTTTTTGTTAACAATTATTTCTCAGCACAACCTCCCCTCCAACGCCCTTACAAGCTTTTCAGAATGTTCCTGACCGCCCTATATCTCAAAAATATACGGCGATTCAGCACTCCCCAGATATGCGTTTTTATGCAACCCGCAACACCTTCAAATACTACCTACGAGATTCTCTTGCTTGCTACATGCGAACTGTTAGTCCTGCAGAAAATATGAATAGGACCTTTTTGTTGGAAAATTAATGTAGTTAAACTTTGCACTGGGATACGTTTTCGCTAGAGGCCGTAGTTTTCGAATTATTCAAGAAAAACGTACAAAAACCACCTTCAAACTGGTTTTTCTTGAATAATTTGATAACCTCCTGCAGAGTGTGTGTGGTGTCACCACCAGACACCACACTTGCTAGGTGGTAGCCTTTAAATCGGCCGCGGTCCGTTAGCATACGCCGGACCCGCGTGTCGCCACTATCAGTGATTGCAGACCGAGCGCCGGCACACGGCAGGTCTAGAGAGACTTCCTAGCACTCGCCCCAGTTGTACAACCGACTTTGCTAGCGATGGTTCACTGACTACATACGCTCTCATTTGCCGAGACGATAGTTTAGCATAGCCTTCAGCTACGTCATTTGCTACGACCTAGCAAGGCGCCATTATCAGTTACTATTGATATTGTGAATCATGTACCGTCAAGACCGACGTTCACCATTAATGGATTAAAGTTAAGTATTCCACCAGCTACGTCCGTTTTTCTAAATTCTAATTTCCTTGTCCTGTTCCAGACCTCGCGCCAGCCTGCGTGAGCTAAAACGCGTGCCTTTCGGCCTCCTCTAGTAACACAGTGTTGGCTCTCCTGCCAACCAAAACAGTGTGACAAGATGGTGACATGCGAACATAGCTCAGGAACGTCTGGAGCAATTTTAACCATATTCTGTATACACGTCGCGCAATATTTATGTGAAAAAACCACCTGTTGTAGTGAGAAGCTGGGACCTACAAATTATCTCCAACAACGATCAATATTACTATCGAATCCATAGTTTTTGGGGTCGCTAGAGGCATTGGTTACGGTCCCAATGACGTTTCACGTGCGTGTAAGTTGGAAGCATACATCGACGTGTATCTGTAACGCTAAAGCAGCTCCCGCGAAGCTTGGCACTCGTATCACCTGCTATGGGGAAAAATTTGCCGTAACTGTAACACATCCATATCATCCCTGTAGCTGTAACTGTAAGACATGGTAAACACCCCTGTGGCTGACGATGGGGATGAAAAGGGGTGATGCAGAACCATAAACAAAAAATTTTGTACATACATTCGCATAAAAATACTGTGGGAGTATGATACTCCAATTTCCCCTAAGATGCGGGTGGGGATGAAAAGGGATGACACATAAAATTGTTTGAAAATAACCTTTCGGTACTTTTTCTCGTACTTAGTTGATTTGGAATGTTTTAAAAGTGTGAAGCGCAATCCGTCTGTTATTTGTGTTGTTCAGTGCGTCAACTGCGTCGCAAAAACGAGCACTGCAGCGAGCTAGTAATTTATTTGGTCGACATGTAAAATGAGATGAAACACAAATGTCCACGCTGTATACTAATTAGGTTTCTTTCAGAGTGTGCCGATAGAATAGTTCGATACGTAACAATCAAATAAAACCGCTCACTTGACGGAAGATCCTATCCAAAGACTGGAAAGTTGCACAGGTCACGCCAACATTCAAGAAAGGCGATGGGAGTAATCCACTAAAATGTAAATGTCGTGTGGCTAGGGCCTCCCGCGGGGTAGACCGTTCGCCGGGTGCAGGTCTTTCGATTTGACGCCACTTCGGCGGCTTTCGCGGCGATGGGGATGAAATGATGATGACTAGGACAACACAACACCCAGTCCCTGAGCGGAGAAAATCTCCGACCCAGCTGGGAATGGAACCCGGGCCCTTAGGAGTGACATTCTGTCGCGCCTTTTTTTTCTATTTAATCTCATTTTGTTCGTTTTTGTTCGTAGCATCTGCTCGAGGCGGACATCGTAAGACATCCGTTTAAGTTCGTTTTTGATCGATTAACTCCGCTGAGCTACCGTGCCGACTGCCACTCAGATACCGGGAGCAGACAGTAATCCACTATGAATTACCTCCAAGAGAACGGTGTATTGAGACACAGTCAACACGGATTTAGAAAACATCGTTCTAGCTTCTTACTCGCACGAAGTGTTGGGTGGTATCGACAAGGGATTTCAAATTGATTCCGTAGTTCTAGATTTCCAGAAGGTTTTTGACACCGCACCTTACAAGCAGCTTCTAATCAAATTGCGTGCTTATAGAATATCGTCTCAGTTATGCGACTGGATTCGTGATTTCCTATCAGAGAGGTCTCAGTTGGTAATAACTGACGGAAAGTCCGAGTAAAACAGAAGTAATTTCTGGCGTTCATCAAGGTAGTGTTATAGGACTTCTTCTGTTCCTTATCTATACAAACTATTTACGAGACAATCTAAGCACCCATCCCAGATTGTTTGCAGATAACGATATCGTTTGTCGTCTTGTAAATTCATCAGAAGATCAAAACAAATTGCAAAATGATTTAGACAAGATATCTGTATGGAGTGAAAATTGGCAATTGACCCTAAATAATGAAAAGTGTCAGGTCATGCACATGAGTGCTAAAAGGAATCTGTTAAACTTCGGTTCCACAATAAATCAGTCAAATGTAAAGGCGATAAATTCAACTAAATACCTAGGAACTACAATTATGAAGAACTTAAATTGGAAGGAAACACACAGAAAGTGTTCTGCGGAAGGTGAACCAAAGACTACGTTTTATTATGTAGAAGCTGCAACAGATCTACTAAAGAGACTGCCTGAACTACGCTCGTCCTTCCTCTTTTGGAGTACTGCTGCGCGGTGTGGCATCCTTACCAGATAGGATTGACAGAGTACATCGAGAAAGTCCAAAGAAGGGCAGCACGTTTTGTACTATCGACAAACAGGGGAGAGAGTGTCACGGACTTAAGCGATTTGGAGTGGTCGTCGTTAAACCAAGGGCGTTTCTCGTTGCGGCGTAATCTTCTCACGAAATTTCAATCACCAACTTTCTCCTCCGAATGGGAAAATATTTTATTGACGCCGACTTCGGTAGGGAGAAATGATCATCACAATAAAATAAGTGAAATCAGAACTCGCACGGAAAGATATAGGTCTTCTCCGTGCGCCGTTCGAGAGTCGAATAATAGAGAATTCTTGTGAAGGTGGTTCGATGTAGCCTTTGCCAGGTACTTAAGACTGATTTGTCGAGTATGCATGTAGGTGTAGATTTCCACACTTTGTGTTGATGTGGTTTAGAGGAACTTTGCTTGCGATTCGTTGGTCCGTATTTATGGCACGTTTAAATAGAACAAACAGACGTTGAAGAGGGAGTGCTTTAATATGTACATAACATCGAATATTATACAATATACTTACATGAAATTAATAAGAGAGTGAAAAGAAAAAAAAAAATATTTGGACATGGTGGGAACCTAGTTGCTGCGTTCGTACGTCGACGCCCCTATATAGTCTGCTAATGGGAGCTGCTAGAACTCAAGGTTTTTTAAACGCCCATGTGACGTTAACCGACATGCGAGTACAGTAAATCGTAGTAAGAACGATCTCGCTTTTGACAGCTCTGCAATGCACCGCTGCACTGAAATTGCTTCCTTTCATAGCACGCGGATTATGATACGAAAACAATCAAATACGAAATGGAATACGGCGTTTCCCAGAGAGACTATTTGCAGCACAACAAATGCCGAAAGCTTGACACGAGCGGTCAGCCACGTCATTCTGGCGGCGTTTTCTGAGGCCGTTCGGATGCAAACAAGCCGTGGCGGCGGGCGGCTGGTCTCTAAGCCACTGCATTCGGCTGGCTGGCGGGCTGGCTGGCTGCGAGAGCGAGGCAGCACGAAGCAGCGGCCGGACACAGCGGCGCGCAGTTTATTTTGGTTGGCAGCCGAGGCGGCAGCTGCGCGCACGCAGTGGCGGCAGAAGAAGAGGCACAGAGGAGAGGGGATAGAGAGAGAGAGAGAGAGAGAGAGAGAGAAGGCGAGCCCGCAGCTGTGACAGAGTCCTCCCTCCTGTTTTTTCTGTAAACGCAGCCGCCGCACCAACAGCGCCTCTTTCTTCTGAGCCACTCTGCCGCTTGGTATCCGATACTGATTTACGCTGCCCATGTCAAACGCCAGATTGTAAGCATCCACCCCATAACCGACATCGCTGAATGTGCTACAGTATTTCGCTGTAATTTGACCACCAACCGTGCCTGTAGACCGTGTTCCAACTGCTCACTGCTCAGTTTGCGAAAAAAACACTCGCGCCGGTTCGCGACACGGCTTGTAATACCATTCCCCCTTTTCCTACGAAAGAAGAGGTTCTGGTTATGGTAACCAGCTCCAGCTCTACAGTGTACTCCGCAGTGCCTCCCCACGCACTGGTTCGCAACCACACTTCCGAAACCTTTGGGCTTGTGGTCATGCAGAGCAAGAAAACTACACAAAATCTCTGCTAAGTCACTCACAGGCGTTACCGTCAAAATATTTCTACGATACAAGCGTTCGAACGGGCTCGAAATAATCATTTAAGCTCGTTATAATTGCGATCGCGAGAATGAGTAACAGTGGCAAGAGCTGTTGTGGACTTAGTACCAACAGACGCCACCAGAGCGCAGGACGAGCCATAACTCGAAAATTGGACTGAATCGTGTGGTTCTATGTGCACGCGACTTGCACTCTACGAGATACTTCAGTACACGTTTCACAGTTACTTGTATGATTAAAACCTGTAACATAGTAATAACGTGGAGAAGTTACTAATACAAGTCGCTGGATCGAGCAAAGCCCGAGATTCCTCGAGTTAACCGGCCGAACAGTTCGAGTCGTGCTCTAGCACGCCGCCAGCCACACTGCTGCTGCAGTCCCAGTAGCTGCGAGGGCGGACAGATGGCGTCGCGGACGCCTACACGCGAACAGTTCCCGCCACAATTCCTCTGATGCTATACTAAGTGTGACATTATTTTTATCCTCTGTAATCGACCGTGATTGGTAAAATAGTGTAAAAAAGAGCGTTTATCCAGCCCCTCACTTTGCCTAACGACGCTAGTCAACGGCGGGCAGTTCTAGCAAACTCGACAAAGGATTGCGCGTGTTGCAGTCCCGGCGACAGAACAGCTGAGACGTCCATTGCCAACTGTTGGCTGGCAAGAGGGTTTTGCGTAAACTTCCTGGTATCCGTAACTTGCCCCGACATCCTGATTTGCGCTGCTAACCTTGTAATGAATTTTACATCACGAAGTTGGTCGGTACGACAGTGTGGGCGCCAGTTGGAGACGCAGGCAGTGTGCACAGGTATCCCACTGTTGCGAATATCAATACCGCCAGATATATTCATTAGAACACTTGAGAACTGTTTCGCCGGAGCAGCGCCGAAACCGGCTACGGGCAGGAAGCTTTGCCTTACTGTTCGATTAAAATCGCTCAAAAGAGGAAAGGCCGCTGGACCTGATGGGATACCAGTTCGATTTTACACAGAGTACGCGATGGAACTTGCCCCCCTTCTTGCAGCGGTGTACCGTAGGTCTCTAGAAGAACGTTTTCAAGAGGGGACGTCGAACAGATGTGCATAACCATAGACCTATACCTGTAACGTCGATCATTTGTAGAATTTTGGAACACGTATTATGTTCGAGTATAATAACTTTTCTGGAGACTGGAAATCTACTCTGTAGGAATCAGCATGGGTTTCGAAAAAGACGACAGTGTCAAACCCAGCTCGCGCTATTCGTCCACGAGATTCAGAGGGCCATAGACACGGGTTCCGCAAGGCGTTCGATACAGTCCCGCATCGTCGTTTAATGAACAAAGTAAGAGCATATGGACTATCAGACCAATTGTGTGATTGGATTGAATAGTTCCTAGATAACAGAACGCAGCATGTCATTCTCAATGGAGAGAAGTCTTCCGAAGTAAGAGTGATTTCAGGTGTGCCGCAGGGGAGTGTCGTAGGACCGTTGCTATTCCCAATATATATAAATGACCTTGTGGATGACATCGGAAGTTCACTGAAGCTTTTTCCGGATGATGCTGTAGTATATCGAGAGGTTGTAACAATGGAAATGCAGGAGAATCTGCAATGAATTGACGCATGTTGCACGGAATGGCAATTGAATCTCAATGTAGACAAGTGTAATGTGTTGCAAATACACAGAAAGAAAGATGCTTTATCATTTAGCTACAATATAGCAGGTCAGCAACTGGAAGCAGTTAATACCATAAATTATCTGGGAGTAGGCGTTAGGAGTGATTTAAAATGGAATGACCATATAAAATTAATAGTCGGTAAAACAGATGCCAGACTGAGATTCATTGGAAGAATCCTGAGGAAATGCAGTCCGAAAACAAAGGAAATAGGTTACAGTGCACTTGTTCGCACACTGCTTGAATACTGCTAACCGGTGTGGGATCCGTACCAGATAGGGTTGATAGAAGAGATAGAGAAGATCCAACGGAGAGGAGCGCGCTTCATTACAGGATCATTTAGTAATTGCGAAAGCGTTACGGAGATGATAGATAAACTCCAGTGGAAGACTCTGCAAGAGAGACGCTCAGTAGCTCGGTACGGGCTTTTGTTGATGTTTCGAGAACATACCTTCACCGAGGAGTCAAGCAGTGTATTGCTCCCTCCTACGTATATCTCGCGAAGAGGCCATGAGGATAAAATCAGAGAGATTGAGCCAACACAGAGGCATACCGACAATCTTTCTTTCCACGAACAATACGAGACTGGAATAGAATGGAGAACCGATAGAGGTACTCAAAGTACCCTCCGCCACGCACCGTCAGGTGGCTTGCGGAGTATGGATGTAGATGTAGATAACAACCAGAGACGACCTCGCGGCGGCATGTGAAAAACAGTTTCACAGACGGAAATACGTAAGCTGCAGCAACCAAAGACGTGGGCAGCTCCGGGGGAATGTTTCCAGGTCTAGCGTCATACGGTAATGAAAGCGTACCCGTATTTTTTTTTGTTTATTTGGCCTTTGAGTGTGTACTCAATTTAGCCATCGGCAACACATAGTGACAATGTACACATAATTGAATAAAAAAATACAGAAATGCATATTTACAAGAATAAAAAGCTTAACTGTCACAGTTTTGTACATACTGTTTTAAAAATTGGATTGAATTGAATTGGAAAATAATTAAAAGTGTCTTGGCTTACAATTCACGCCAATTCTGAAATATCTTCATGAGCAAGACATATTTATAATTGACGTACACCATTAAAACCTACAGATTGTGACCAGTACTCTTGATGAAGTTAATGATCACTTTATAAAGCGTATCCGTACGTGAGTAGCCCCGCCTAATGCCTCACAAACTGTTCTGGGGTCGCGCGGTCAAAGGCGCCATGGCACGGTTCGCGCAGCTCCCCCGTCGGAGGTTCGAGTCCTCCCTCGGGCACGGGTGTGCGTGCTGTGCTTAGCGCAAGTTACTTTGTTGGATTAACTAGTATGTAAGCCTAGGGACCGACGACTTCAAGAGTTTGGTCCCACAGGAAATTACGACAAATTTCCAAATTGTTCTGGAAACAATCCTACGAGCCAGATAAGTGAGGGCAGATCAGTGCACAGGACAGAGTAGGGAACAGCAGTATCCAGACGACACCGTCTCAGTGTCGCATGCCGACGGACGTCGGCTTGGTCGATTTACTAGCCTCGGAGCCCGCTGTCCCTACGAAGACAGGCTCAGAGCAGTAGATGGGAAACTGATGGTAAGACACACTTAGTGGTAGTGCCAGAGGGAAGTTCCATCTTCGTTAACAAGGGACACAGAACTTCTGCCCCGCTTCCTTAAAATATCCTCACCGAGCTCCGTATTCTGCACCAATTCTAGCTTGTTTCCAGAACAATCAGAGTTCTACAAGCGACTCACGCCTGCTTCCACTCCCGAGATTCGACTGACTAATAGAGATGGGCAAACTCGTTCATCCTTGGGAACTATTTCACTGCTGATCGTTCTTTCTTGGAAACCGTTCATTTTTACTCGTACACCGTTCATTTGTGCTTGGTATATGGTTCTTATGAAAAACTGAAAACCAGTAGTGTAGGTGACTGAAGGATGGAGGGCACTTGCCTACCGCCTGGAGTATAGAGTTTTTATTCATTACAGAATTCTTACACACTTTTAGAAGTAATTTCTGTGATTCTGCAGAACCTCTCGTTTAGCCAACCGTAGCCTTGTGTGGCTGATCGCAGGGAAATAATATAGGGTGGCGCACGGAAAACCGGCCCCGAGTACAGACTACTCGCCAATTACGGACGATGTGTTGCCCCTTACGAGCAGATACAACAAACAGACAAACATGTAATAATTAGGCAGTGAAGAAATAACAAGCTAATGCAAGCAACAATGGCGAAACAATCGATGACGATGTGTAGAGAGCTGGAGAAGAGAACATGAAAATCTCACGCGACGCGCATGGGCTGTAGCACATGTAGTCTTGTAAACCTGTTGGTGGCTGTTTCCCAACTTAATAGACCACAAGTGTCTTGTATAAAATTCTTCGTTTCGACTTCCACTACATAGCTATGCTGCGTTGTAAACAATAATCGTTTACACTTCACGTTGTCTCTGAGTTCGTAGGCGAAGTATACTTTATGGAAGCATAAAATAAAATGTGGTTTTCTCATCATACTTGCGCCACATGCTTAGTAAAAGTTAGGTTTTTATGCTGCATTATTAAAGTTAATGCAGCAATAATACTAATAATTAAGTTCGCAGTAATAAAGTTTTTGGTTTCAAAGCTCCTTGTGAACAAATGTTTTTGAGATAAGTAAATACGATTTTATGGCAATCTATGTCTTTTCAAATGGAGAGGCACCGCTTTTCCTACTGAGCCAAAATGACCCACAACACACTATTTTTTTTTCTTCAAAGAAACCAAACTAGTAGGTAATGCAAATTCGAAACAACCAAACTTAAAAATAATTAGAGCCTTCCTAAATGTAATATTTTATATATGAAAGATACACGAAAATCGTTTTATATGAATTTTCTTACACTAAAAATTACGCAAATTATTGAAAGTTAGTTGCTAAATCAAGTCGATGAAACCAAAAAATATATGAATAACAAAAAAACTTGCCTTGTTATGTCTTCTGCTGTTCATCGATATTATGAAGTGAGCTGATATGCCCTTTTGTTACCTGAAAAGACGTACCTATTACATACAACGTAATTTTTATGTAATTTACGTGACTATAAAATACTTTTTGATTATCGGTCGTGGACGCTGAATAGCCAGAGCCAAGTGCAAGAACAGTTTGGAAGACATGTAAAATAGGCGAGCGCAGTGAACGAAACGAACAACTGGATACCGAACTAAGTATAGGAGCAGTCGCCACTGGAACTGAGACAGGTGGTCATGCGAAGAACGACGAGTGCGGCCGAGGGAGACCGAGGCTGAGACGAGCACGCGACCGAGGCTGGAACGACCGCCGTGACCGAAGTGAACTAGTGAACTATGAACCGATCGTTCCTCGTTCCCGGGAACTATTAGTAGACCGCCGCGACCGAAGTGAACTGTGAACCGATCGTTCATTGGAATTCGTTCCTCGGTCCTTTCG